>NC_056731.1:58417231-58717231 GCF_019279795.1 Protopterus annectens
TCTCCAGTCAAGGATAACACACGTGGGCACATCATTCTTATGTATTGTACTCTGAACTTATGTGTTTCACATTCTGCATTCTTTCAAGGTTTTGGACCACCTCTCAGAATCTGTTTTCTGTCTTGCTGTAGAGTCATATATGGAATTTATTTGTTGTCTTGCCATTTATAATAATGAGGTATTTAAGCTATCGTCTCTTGTATTGCTCAATAGCTTTGCATTATTTAAATATCTGCCAACTCACCTCTTCCAGTATGAGATTATATTTTGTATGCCACAGTCTATTTCCTGCCTTTGCAGACTGTGACTCTCTACAGATATTGCCCCCTTTTTATACATACTTATACTTTAATCTTTTCTTATTTTCTGTTACTGTATTATATGCTTTTCTTTTTCAGTATCCCGTATTAGTCGCAATCTTTTTTTATGAAATCTCAATAAAACTACTTAGTTTTGAAGTGCTCCCTTGACTCCATGCTTCTGTTCCATTTCTTTTTCTGCACTGATAAAAACATACTTATAACCATATAAAATAATTAACTGATGCTAAGCCATTGCTTTACACTGTTTTCCTAATAAATAATATAAGTTTGCCTGCTGCCAAGTTCCACAGTCACATTTGCTGATCTGGAGATGACAGAGATCATTGTTGTTCATTAATTTTGGGTTAGCAGAGCACTTTCTCAAACACATACAGTCTGTGGCATGGCAGTGAGAATATCATACAAATGCACTTCACTTTTTTCTAGGTACCTGAAAGAAATGCAACAGGACAGAATAGACTCAACGGTGTAGATTCAAGTGTATTGGAAGAACAGTACTCCATGCTCTATCTGCCCAAAAAAAGCAATTCTGGAATCAACTAGCAAATGTTTTTTGGATTTTTTTAATTTTCAAACAGGAATTTAGATACACATTTAGATTGACATAATTACTTATGGCCTACTGGCTAACAGATAAATAATTCAGTTCATGCATGATTTACTTCCTTTACTTTGTACCCGATTTCTACTTGACCAATATCCATGTCATGATTGCACTCAGGACCAATTATGAACCATTCGTTCTTATCTATGGGCAGAAGAATCTGTTAAAGTAATAAAAAATTAAAGGTTAATCATACAATCTATGCAGACCATCTCAAAGTCTTGTCCCTCTTCTCAGTATCATATAGGCTATTAAGAAACCACCTCTGCCTCATGTGTACAGTCTTTATTTTGTCATGTCTAGTACACATTCAACAGTCCAATGACAGCATGAGCACCCACTAAAGGGATCCCAAGTAGGGCTCAGTCCTAGGACCCCTCCTGTTCGGTATATACTTCTCAGAGGTACAGGCAAGCACAGGAGGACTTTGATTGACCAAATTCGCAGATGACTACAAACTAGGGGCCATAACTGATTCTCCGGCTGATACAGGTACCCTCCAGAAGGGTCTCACTGAGACGGATACCTGGTGTCAAAATCATGGCCTCAAGCTGAATGCCAAAAAGTGCATAGTCATCCCCTTTGGAAAAAACAAAGTACCCGTGAACTACCACATAGGTGGTAGTCCCCTAAATACAGAAAAAGTAATAAGGGATCTGGGGACCCAAGTAGATAGTAATCTCTCCTTTGATAATCATATTGCTAAGGTGGTTAGAAAATCCTTCTATGTGGCCAACCTAATCTCAAAAGGGTTCGCATCCAGATCAAAGGAGGTTATTGTGTCTCTCTACTCATCACTTATTAGACCCATTATAGAATACAGTGCCCCATTTGGGATGTACCTTACTAGACACCTGCAACAGCTGGAAAGACCACAGAAGCACCTCACCAAGAGGATTACTGGTCTGAAACAGATGACCTATGCAGCCCGACTAAAGAAACTCCAGCTGTACTCTGTTACATACCGCTTACTCAGAGGTGATTTCTGCCTGACATACAAGGCCATGTCCAACCCAGAATTGATGGATATGCTCCACCTAAAAAAAAAACAATCCCTGAGAGCCACATGCCCTAGGGATATAAACCTTACCACAACGTTAAATAGGACGTGCTGGAGGGATAGATTCCTGACCCAGAGACTCCCCATGCTTTGGAACAAAATTCCAATATACATCAGGCAGAGCCCCTCACTAGCACTCTTCAAGAGTAACCTTGATGTTGGATGGAAAACAGAAAATTTACCCCGGGGATCACTGCTGTGGCTCTGCTGAACAGAGACGCAGGAAACTAATGGCTCTGCTGGTCAGAGTCACAGGGAACTAATCTAAGGGGGTGGCGAAAGCCAACACACTCTGGCTAGGCTTGTAAATGCCCTTGGGCGGATAGCCTTGTACTTACCTATGAACCTATGAACCTAAGCTCTTTTGCAATATAAATTGAAAATATTGGAGTCACAGGTATGTATCAAAGGAAATATCTCTTCTATGGAACCATCTTCCTCTCCACATTAAGCAACGTACTTCTCTTATTCTGTTCAACCAAAATTTGAATGAATTGATGGTAATCTACAAATTCACCGCAGTTAGCACCCCTGTCCCTATTGGATAGGGGAAACAAGCAAATGTCCCAACATATCCTGCCTGCCTCTGGGTTATTCATAAGGAAAATATAAATGCTAAAAACTACCATGGGAATGTACAAGCTAGGCTTCTTAAGATTCTCACATATCAATAGCTAGCAAGTACCTTTGAACCTGTGAACAAGTCTTCCCTTATTCTGCATCCATAATGAGTGTTTGGGTATTGGATATCTTAGAAGGAAAGCCCAGTCATGTGTTAAATTTCAGGAGGGCCTTGCAGCTCATTTATACTATTTTTGTAAACATTATTTGAAAGGCATGCTCTTTTAGAGGAAGCAACAAGCAGGTGTGAAGCTGTTGCTGTTGATTTATTTGCTATTACCATTCTCCGTGTGCCGTTTCAGTTTATCCTAGATTGTGTGCACCATTTTAGCTCAGGCCATTTCAGTTTACTCTGTCTGCGTGCCATTTCCATTTATTCTAGCTGGTATCTGGCAAGATTATCTGCTGGGCTGCCCAAGTTGCTGTTATTTTATTTGTTATTCCCATTCTTTGTGTGCCATTTCAGTTTATTCTAGCTGTGTGTGTGAAATGCTGCAGTTAAGCATATCTGGTGGTTAGAGGTAGTCAGGCTCAAGCCATGTACCTCAGATACAAGGAGCAAGAGCCTGAATTCCCTACCCACACCATCTCTTCATGGGTTCATAGGTTCACAGGTGTGTACTAGGCTAATGGCTCTGGAGCCTATATAAGCCTAGCCCAAGCAGGTTTTCTAGTAAATTAGTGAGAACTGAATTCACTAAATAATGATAGGAAAACTGAAACTTAAATGGCTGTCTTTCAGGAAACACATGGTAACACAAAATATTTTATTCTAGCAACTTTTCTAAGATTGTACAAGCAATGTTTAAAATGTGTCCCTGGTTTTGGGCCTTTGTCTCCAGGCCCCAATACATTTTGGCTTTTTTCAGATTTCTTGTTCTGCATAGTTCCTCAGGCAGAGAGAAATTTAATGTTGCTTATGCAAAGTCAGTTTGTGTTAGTAGCACAACAGGTAGAATCTTTCTTTTTTGTGCAGAAGGCTGTGGGTGGATTGCTGATACTGTACTGTGTTGTACTTTTAAAAGGGGTGGATGCTGCAGTCCTGAGAATGTCCTCTTTGATGGAGATACCTAGTAACTATGAACCTGTTATCAGTTTGCCAAGCATTCCCTATTGCAATATTACTAGCTTATCATTTTTTAATGTAACAGGCAATTTATCCCTCGAGGGCAACGGGCACTTTATTTGTAGATGAAACAATGAAATATAAAGTTGTTTGCTAGCAGCAATCTCTTCATTAGTTAGAGATCTCTTTAATGTGGAATTATTTAGGTGACTTACTTTGGCAGAGGTTGTACATATTTACTGATACTGGTGGACTGTAGATGTTTGGGAAGACTTTTATGATGGAAATGTTCTGAATTGAGCAGTTTTGTCAGTATCGGTTCATGTATTTTGTTTCATTGCTTACTGGAAAATGTTCAAAATAATAAATTTAAAATGAGCTCTAACAAGTGTGCTGTATTATGCAAGGAATATAATTTAAAACAATCCAGAAGGTGTAGCAAATAAAGCATGTATGTTTTGTGTGCAAGGGGCCTTGTGATTTGAAAATTGCCCAAAGGTAATTATCTGCCACTAGCCAGATGCATTTTCTTTGAATGTGGGTTTCAATGCTGTTTCAATGAATGTGTGTTTACTTTCAAGGGCTGAGAAGTTTTAATGCTAAGTCTATTTTCATTGTGAGACTGTATTGCTTTGTTTCGCAGATGTCTATTAGTGTTTGTGCTATAAAATGTAAAATAAAATTTTTAAATGAAATCCAAATAATCATTGTAGAGGTAAAGCCATGTGCACATTACAGTGTTTATGGTAAATGGGGCAAAATAGCTAAGTAATGGGACATTGGAATGGCTGCAGGGGGGAAGGCTATGTATGGGGGCCCTATAAAGCCATGATTTTGTGTGGGGGGAGGGCAGCCCTAGGTGGCACAAGTTCTAGCTACACCACTGATCAGTAGGCCATGGAGAATGACTTTTGGAGGATCTAGCAAACTATAATATTCTTTAGCTAAGATTAGAATATTGCCTGCCATTAAATGCCCTACTTTTATCACAAAACCCACATACTGCAAGTCACCAAAAACACAATACTAAGGTTCATTATCTTCTCCGTTCCCAGTGAACATCATTGCTACACATTAAAAAAATGGTTACCATTTACTACAGGGTTTGGGGTCATATTTTGGTTGTCTGTTCCTCAGTTTGTGTTTGAAAGTTGATATCCCACAATTCCATCAAAGTGGGTGGGGTTACATAATTGTGTACGCACATTTTATGTTAATTAGCGTACTGATTTGTACCTATTTTTCATGGCCTTTGTCCAGATTTTTTATGTTTCCGGGTTGAGAAGTATGAGCATTCCCCAAAAGTACATGTTTAAACAAGAACTTAAGCACTCTCTACTAAAGACCCTGTCCTCCCCATGTCAATCCCCCACTTAACAATTATTTTCTTCTTACTTACTCAACTTTGATTCCTCTTTGATATATCATCTCATCTTTTTTTCTGTCCACGTCTCTCTATCATGTAATTTTACTCTGCTCTTCCTATTTTGAAAAAAGGGTCTTCCTAATACTATGACTCTTTGGTTAAATACTGCGAGTGCATTTCAATTATGGTATTCTTTTGTAGTAGCACTTTTTCTGCTTTAATGAATACAGAGGTGTAAATTGTAATAAACTTATCTTATGTATTTTTTGTTTATCTTTTGTAAGATTGTAAAGTCTCTGGAGTTTTAACCCTCAGGTCTCCACTGAAAATGGGCCCCTGGCTCAGTTGGACTAACCCGGTTAACACATTTCAATAAATAAATAAAATAATAAATAAATATCAGGTGATGGGTAGCAGCAAATTGAAGAAGTTTAAATCTACTTATTTTACATTTGTTAACCAGGTAACCACACTGGTATATGGACCCTTTTCAGATATGACCCAGGCCTGTTGGTAATGATATTAAACATGTTACAGCAATCAAAATATGTAGTCATACAATCACAACATTCACAAAATTTAAACTAAACAAGCACAATTTATACACTACACTGTCAGAGAAGTACGAAGGCAAGAGTCATATGAGAAGAAGATAGTACCAAAGTCAGTGAGAATGTTTAGGACGACTAATATTGAATGAGGAAAAGTGGCTAGAAAGAGAGCTCTAGTAATCCCCTGAAAATGTAAGTATGATTAAGCAGGTCAGGAAGCACTACATATTAGCAAATAACTGGTGAAGGATATAAGTTAACCTGATGTAGGAAAGCAACGAAATTGAAATGTTTAGTTAAAATGTTTTTCAAGGCTATTCTAATGACATATAAGGTTAGCACAATTTCTAATTTCGTGAAGAATCTGACTCCAGTTTGATGGAGTTTACATAGAAAAATTATTTTTTGGCAGCAAAGTAAAAGTAGGCCTTACTAGTCCTATCTTGTCATTGTTCATAAGTGTGGGATTTTCTAAAGTGCCAGTATATTTTTTTCTGGTAGGGAGTAGCAATTGTATGCATAAGAATTTAATTGGAATGAAGCCCTCATTTGCACTGGTAGCCAATTTCCTTTATTACTTGTAATATGGTGATGCCCAGGGTACTGTCTTATGTATATACCCACCCACACATCCAGAAACCCTTTTTCCCATTTTTGCACAAGGGGTCAAGGTAAGAATTTTGTTTTCTGTGATTTGAAGTATGTTAGTATTCTGAGAAGATTGTAGGGCTATTTTAGACAGTGCATATTCAAGCCTGGGAAGCATTGATAGTGTTGGCGTGTCTTGATTCTGTGGTCAGAAGGTGGGACAGTGTGACTCTGACCCTACCCTAAAGGTCCGTCTACTATCCACTCCACTCACCTGACCAGTCACCTAACTAACTCTCACTTTCCCTTAACAACCTAATTCCATGATTGCATACATGCCTATACATGCCTAACCTAACTTCCCTAAACCCACCTAACCTAACAGAAAACCAACCCAGACACTAACAGAAAACCAAACAGGACTAACACTCTGAACTCAAACGCATGAGTAACCACAATTTGTATTTTATGATTTTGTGTTTTCAGGATTGTAGTTTCAGGATTTTTTGTGATTTTTGATTTTTTTTTTTTTGATTTTGGGTTTTGTTGATTTTTGAATTTGGCTGTAGTTTGATCAGGACAGTGTATATGCAACTTGAGCTGGTGAGTATTTATTAGCCTGTTACTCCACATGGAGAAGGAAAGATGGAGTTTGGTCAAGCAATAGTCTAAGGCATGCTTGATTTGTATCTTCTGGGAGAACTTGTTGCTCAGGATCGAGAATGTTAAATGATAGTTCTGTAGTTAGTCTTTTGCTGAGTCCAAAAAGTATAACAGTTTTTTTTGTGTTAAGGGATACTTTTTTAACTGAAACTAGTTCCAAATACTATTGAAGTCATTTTTAGTAAGTAATGAGCTGATTTGTAATGTAGTAGATGCTGTCCTAGTGATGACTACATTACTAGCATAAATGGAACAATTAAGGATAGGTTCTTTCTATAGCAAATAATGAAGAGGGAAAATAGTACCGGACCAAGGAGAGGCCATTGTGGGACCTCTGTGTTTGTGACATGGATATCTCTGGTTTTCTGCTCAGTGATTGAGGTAACTATTCTATTTAAGACATCTGAATGCGGTAGTGGTGCTGCGGTAGCGTTGTCGCCTCACAGCAAGACATTGTTGCATTAGATTCTCAGCTAGAGTGTCTTCTGTGTGGAGGCATGCGTGAATGGGCGTGCCTTCATTGAAGGTTGTGCGTCAGGGCTGGTAACTCGGCATGTAAAAATCCACTACCAAACATTAGCGGACTGGAGTTCCGCTGTGGCGACCCCTAACCGAGATAAGCTGAAAGATACAACAACATGTACAGACATCTGAAAATAAGCATAGTTTCCTTTTTGAAATGAGAATGCTATGGTCAACATATTCAAAGGCTCTTTTTATATCTATGCAGGTTGCACTTGTGAATTTGACCTTCTCTATGTTAATATAAATGTTGGTAAGAGTAAATAATGCTGAGGTTGTGCTACAGTTGGGCATGAACTCATGTTGTTTTTTCAGTGAAAATGTATTTGTTTGTAAATGAGTCTTTTCAAAAGTTTGGCTGTAGGCACCAAGTTATCAATGGGGCAAAGGTCATCAACACATTGTAGGGGGGGTCTGAAGTTTTAGGGACTGGTATTAGTGTTTACATTTTAAAAGTGTAGGTGCAGACTTGGTTGTCAGGGACAGGTTGAAGATAAACATAACAGGAGGAGAATGAGTTCATTTAGCAATGAGTTTGGCATCCAGGTTTAGCAGTAAAAAGAGAATAACATGGAAACAGTTATTATAGCAAGTAGTTCTCTTCCTTATGTTTTAATTACGGCCTTGAAGTAGAAATGTGGGCAGTTCAAGAGGTATAGAGACATTCTTCTGCAGGTTGAGGCATAGAAAATGTGAAAGAGTAAAGTGTGGGGGTGAGGATAACATATGCAGCATTGGATAACAGTTTTATGAGATAAGGTTTGTTGCGTATTGCAGTAGTGAAAAATGTGGGGGTTTTATGGATGTAAGGCAAGAAAAGGAATTTTCACGAGTATTTTATATTCTTTCTCTTCCTGCAGTAGGAGAATAATAAGTAAATTACTGGGTGTACACTGGTGTTAGTCAGCCGTAAAATAGTTTGTAGTTTGTAGCAGGTGATTCTATGCATTGACAGTTAACTTCATGTGTGTGACAAACAGTGATAAGGGTTCCAGGGGATTTAAGAATCCTTAGCTTAACATACACTGATCTGAGCACTAGTTCCATAGAAATAAGAAGGCAAAACAGTTGCTATTGCAGTTTTGCCCATTTGGTCAGTTAGCACCAAGTGCTGCAGGGTGTAGTTGCCTGATATGTTTTGAGTTTCTCTGCAACTGCTTTGGGCAAATGAAATTCTGAACATGTTTCACCAACAGCAGCCATAACTTTATATTCTGATTAAGGATAAGGATAGCATTCCCTCGGGTCACAGAGTGGTGTTTGATTACAAGTGGGTCACAGTATGAAAGAGGCAGAGTTAGCTGCAGAAAAGTGCATTCTTTAACCCCAAACTAGGCATTCAGCCACATTCCATTTATGATTTTTGTTCTTCAGAGCAGTTAATATTATTTATTTCTTTATTCATTGACATTTGAATATTGGGACAGTCCAAAAAGCAGGTATCCATTTCCAGCAGAGGCATGGAAAGAAAAGCTTCTAAGTATTACAGAAAAATTTTAAGAGCAATCATTTTACAATCTTGAAAAATAATGCAATAAAATAACAATAAAAAAAATTCTACAGCTTAAACTATTATACCAAATTAGACATAATGTGAAAATGTTGGTTAAGAATAGATATAACTTACATGACAATGATTTAATATTTAGAGAAATTTGAGCCACAACTTAGCAATATATAAACAGGAATTGTAATATTAAGTGGGAGAAAAAAGGAGGATTATTGCATATTCAGACAGAAAGTCAAAGGAGGAAAAAATCAATGAGGTAAGGAAGTGAGTGAAGAACAGGGCGTAAAGAGGTGTAAGGCCTGAACAGGTATGAATTGGAAGCAAGGAGAGAATCCATCAGCCATTCCAAAGTCTGGGCCTCACAGTTCTCAAAACTTGGAGATTTTAAAGGAGAGTAACATGTTTGGTGATATTGTTTTAAAAATACCAGACTTTAATAGAAGTAGCTCTCCATTAAAGTAATCTGACTGTTAAGGTTCAGTTGAAATTATTCCTGCTGTGTAAAAGCAGAGGCCGGGTTTAAGATGGAAGATCAATTTTGACTGTATGGTGACTAGGAAAACTAATTTCTTTACACATGTAGTGTTTTTGGCTACCATAGGATCATAGGAAGTTATTAAGCTAACGGCTCTAAGACCCTCACAAACCTAGCCAAGTTGAAGCCCTATTCCCAAGAGTGACTCTTTTGAGTAGACACTGAACTCAGCACCTATTACCTCTTTCCAAGAAGGATACAAGTGGAACCCCCAGGGTGAATTTACAGTTGTCCATCCAATCATCCAAATTTAGCTTACATAGGATCAATGAGGGACTTAGCTTGACATAAATTGGAAGACTGTTCCAGAGATGAGGCAATGTTTGAAAGACAAATCTGTCTCTCCAGAAAGTTCTGTTGATGTCACATACCAGGGTGAGGTCCTTAGAGCAGATGACACATTTACCATTAGACTTACAGATGCGCAGCATTTCCAGTAAATCAGGGTCAGAAATTGCTCTATATGCAAAGCACAGGTCACCTCTGAGTAGTCTGCATGAAACCGAATAAAGTGACAGCGATTTTAGTCTGTCCTTGTATGACATGCACTGAAGACTCTGAATTTTCTTTGTGAGAAACCTCTGGGATCTCTCCAGTTGCTGCAGGGGTTTGGAAAGGTGCATACCAAAGAGAGGATTGTATTCTATTATTGGTCTGATGAGGGAGGAGTACAGGGGGATTAAGACTTCTCTATTTCTGGAGGCAATACCCTTACTTATGAGGTGGGCAATATAGAATGCCCTCCTTACCACTGTAGAGACGTGGTGATCAAAGGTACGTTTGTTATCAACCTCCGTGCCCAGGTCTCTCACCACAGATTGCATGCTTAGGGTGTTGCTATTAATGTGGTGATCTGCAGGAACATTGCCTTTGCTGAAGGGGATAATAATGCATTTTTTTGCACTCAGTTTAAGTCCAAGACTTTGGCATCAGTCATTAGTCAACATAAGTCTTTCTTGCAGGATATTTACATTATTAGGCCACTCAATGATCACTCCCAGTTTGCAGTCATTGGCAAATGTAGTTAGCCACAGACCTTTTGTTTTAGCTTATACCTTGAAGAAATAGATTACAAACAATAGGGGCCTCAGAACTGAACCTTGTGGAACACCACTGGTTACTGGCCTGCTGTAGAAGGTGGAGTCTCCGATTTTGACTGTATGTGTTCTATCGGTGAGCCAATTTGCAACACACCTGATGATATAAGGGTTGATACCCAGCTGGATAAGTTTCTCAATAATGCCTGAGTGGGGAATTATGTCAGAAGCCTTGGCTAAATCAAGATAGGCCATATGCACAGTTTTGCCCTCGTCTACGGCCCTGGTGACTGTCTCAAAGAAGTCCACCAAGTTTAACAGGCATGATCTCCCTTTGATGAATCCAAACTGGGTAGGGTCAGGCATTTGGAGATTACCTATATCTTTATTGATAAGGTCCATGATGATATGCTCCATGGCCTTACAGATAAGGCTAGTTAGACTAATGGGGCTATAGTTCCTGTAGCCGGTGAAAGCACCCCCTTTATGTAATAGGATGACCGTGGCTGTTTTCCATTCAGTAGGGATGAACCCAGTGCTTAGACTATGATTGAAAAGGGTACCTAGTGGTGTTTCTAATTCCTGCTTTAATCCATTTAGTGTTCAGCCTGGGATGTTATCAGGTCCCATAGAAGTTGTGTTTTTGGCTTTGGAGAGGGCACATAAGAACTGTTCCTCAGAGAGACTAGGTGGGGAACAATGGTAGGGATGCCTTGGGGTATGTTTGGTGGGGATAGGGGTGTGATATTTACACTAAATCTATCAGCCAGCAGGTTGGCTATATCCACAGGTTCTGTGTATGTGGTACCATTAACTACAAGTTCTGCAACTTGGAGAGGATTTGAGGTTATTCTGACCTCTAATGAGATTGATCTGTGGTCAGACCTCACCAGAAAGGGAGGGCAACACACTTGAGGAAGTTTTTGAAAGGATGTTTAGCCCCTACAATCCTTTTATTGTGGCAAATGAACAACAAATGCAGATGCAACATAAAATAAATCATAGTGAATTGTTTGGTGAGTTGGAAAAAGACTTGACCAAACTAAAGAGATTGCAGTGGGACAATTTGTTTTTTGTAACCTGTTTAAAGGTTCAAAGAGTGCCGAAAGGCTTGAGAATCAACAAATTACCAGCTGGAGAAAATCTACCGAAAGAATTGGTGGATAAATGGCTGGTGGTTAATCAGAATGCTGGACTGCAGTATGTGGAACTGTTACTAAATCATAATAGAAAACTAGCATCAGAGTTATCAGAAAACATGAGAAACAACTACAATATGTTAAAAGAAATTACCACAATAGAAAATTTCAACAGTAAAATAGGTATTCTGCAAGATAACAAGATCAAGCTTAATGAACAGTTAAGCAGCAGAAAACTTAAAAAATACGAATGAGACAGAGCAGATTATACAGGGGGTGTGGCAGCAGCCTATGGACTACGTTTACGCAATTTTGTACAAGTGAATGAAGCTGCGAGCGAGAGGCATCAACAGGAAGTGGAAACCAATGCCATAAGGGGGTCGGAATGCTTAAATAGTAAAGAAATCAATAAAATAAGGCCAACAGAATATGAAGCAAGGAAAAAGAACAAGTCGGGAGCAACAAAAAAACCTGTTAGGATATAATGGAAACTGTAACAATGCAACGGTAAGTCCCCAATTGAGAGAGATATCGTAAGATGGTGAAAGGGGGGGCAGAGAAACAAAGTATGCCTTCAGTAAAGGGTCGACAAGCTGTAGATGTCTATCAAAGAGTTAATGGAGGACAAAGAACCTGGGCCCAGGTAACAGCAGAGAGTGGACATAATAAATCTTAAAATAACTGGCAGCCAAAAAACGGCTTTGTGAGGAAAGGAAATCAGAAGAAGTATTGGGGACAGAAAAAACAGTCGTGGAAAACATAGGTACAGTAAATTTTAAAATGATTGATTTATCTACTTATGTTTTTTCAAGTCAAGAATGTTTAGCTCTCAGCAAAGGATGGAACTTTGCACCAGCTCAACCAGCAAATAAAGTAGAGACAGTAAATGGCCTGAGAGGTGATGTCAGATTTTTACATTTTGATGTGATGATGAAAAATTATGAAAGAAGTGATGTGTTACTTTACAAACCAAGCTGTTACAATCCTCCTGTATGTAACAAGTTGGAAATGTTATGTGAAGCACAGATAATTGAAGTATTAGAAAAGAAGGCTGAATATAATTATTTTAATATGTCTATGAAAGAAAAAGAATGCTTTAACAATTTGTTAGATACAACTGATTCACTGCTGTTAAAGGTAGACAAAGGTAGGTCCTTGGTAGCAATGGACAGGGCAGACTATGAAAGTAAAATGAAGGAATTACTAACAGATGTTAAATATTATAAGAAAATTGATATGAGAGAAGTAAAAAAGGGGTATGCATTAATAGATGCATGTATTGAAGAATGGTTCCTAACTGGTAGGATAGATGAGAGCGTTAGGAAGAGTTTACTGACAACAAACCCCAATATAAGTAAAATATCAGGAATACCTAAAACTCATGAAAATCTTAACAACCCTCCTCTAAGACCTATAATCAGTGCAGGTAGCAAAACTGAGGGCCTGTCAGTATATGTAGATAAGCATTTGCAAAGGGAAATCTCTGTAAGTGAAACTTATATAATAGATAGTTTTGACTTCCTAAATAAATTAAAAGAAATAAAAGTAGAAGAAGAGGACTTTCTAGTAACATTGGATATAAAATCTCTCTACACAGTCATCCCCAATGAAGAAGGGATGGAAATTGTGAGAATTGAATTATTGAAATCAAAGAAATACTCAGCAGATACAGTAGCCTTAATAATGGAAATGATAGATATAGTACTGAATTACAACTACTTGTCTTTTTATGAAGAATCTATGTACAAACGAATGGGGTTGCGATGAGTGCAGCCCTAGTACCCAGCTATGCAAATATGTTCATGAATGGCTGGGAAGAAGCAAATGTATTAGAAAGTGAGTATAAACAGTACATAGTCAAGATTGTGTGGTTTATTGATGATGTTTTTATGGTGTGGAGAGGAATGTTGGACAAACTAGAAGAGTTTATTAAGTATATGAATAATGTGTGTACATATTTAGATTTTACACACAATTATAATACGAAAGAAATTAATTATCTAGATGTTACAGTATATAAAGAGAAAGAAAGTCTGGTATCTAAAACCTATAAGAAAGAAGTCCAGAATAATAGTTATTTACACTATTCAAGTTTGCACTCCAAGAAAACCAAATTAAATATAATAAAGGGACAGTTAAGTAGAATAAGTAGCTTAACATATAAAGATGAAGATATTCAAAATGAAGCAAAAGATTTTTGTTCTAAGATGGAAGTTAGAGGATATCCAGAAAAAGAAGTAATGAAAATATTACATGAACAAATAGAGATGAGAGAAAAAAGTAAAGCAAGAAATGAATCTTGTATGGCACAATATAAGTATAGAACAGCAATGTTTGTCTTTGTTTGTCTTTTTGGCTTTTCCCAGTTAGGGGTCGCCATAGCGGAACTCCGGTCTGCTAATGATTGGCAGTAGATTTTTTTATGATGCCGAGTTGCCAGCCTGACGTCCAACCTTCAGCGAAGGCACTCCCATTCACGCATGTCTTTTGGAGGACATGCAGAATCCACACAGAAGGCACGCCAGCCATGAATCGAACAGGAGAACCTCTTGCTGTGAGGCAACGAAGCTACCACTGTACCACCATGGCTTAACTATAGAACAGCAATGACCATACAAAATAGTGTAGATTCAGGAGCAATAAAAAGGGTGATAAATCATAATTGGGGAGTGCTTAAAACAAATAGTGAGATAATTAACAAAATATGTGAACAACCAAAGTTTGTGCAGAAGAGGGCTAAAAGTTATAAGAACTTCTTTCAAACTAAACTAAATAAACCAAAGGAAGTAGCAAATAAGTGAGGGATGATAAGATGCTTTATTTGTAATATGTACAACTTTCTATATACAGATTCCTCAGAAATAAAGGTGGATAAGAATGTGGTTAGAGTTCCAGGTGTTTTTAATTGTAAATCAAAAAATATATATTTAATAACCTGCCTGGATTGTAAATCCATTTATATTGGCAGAACGACTAGAGAGCTATATAAAAGGATTTATGAGCACAAATATGCCATACAAAGAGGGGACGAAAAGAATGCTTTAAGCAAACATTATAAGTTAAAAAATTGTAAAAGAGAGTATACATTCTTGGTAGTAGAGGCCCTTCCTAGTCATACTACTGTTATAAATATAGAAGAAGAGCTGAGTTGGATAGAATACTTATGGCAGGTCAAACTTAATGCCTGCTTCCCACCAGGTTTAAATGATAGGGAGGAATTTGTTATGTATTTGAAAAGAAAGAAGCTCAAACATTAGTAATACTTTTTAAAAACATATAGTGTAGTTGTATGTTGGTGAAAGTGTGTTTCTTAAATGTTTTCAAATGTAATAAGTATTTTAGGAAATGTATAAAGTATTTCCTGAGTGTATTTTTAAACGTTTTTCTTAACTCTTTTGTAGTATTTTCACAAAGTTAGCTTTTTGGAAATTGGAAGTAAGAGGAAGCGACATTTTAAAGTGAACGTATCATGTGACGAGTTTAAACCATGTGACAATTGAAGCCTTAAAAAAGGAATTTTGTAGAAGTTAACCTCAGTCTGAAGAAGTCTCTGTAGAGTTGAGATGAAAGCATTAACTGGAGGTGTGTTGGCTGATAATAATAAAAGAGAGTGAATGATCGTATGTGTGCTCTTACACTGACGTCGTTGGTGTGGAGAGGTCAAGAGAGGTCATGTGATCCTGTGCTTTATAATAAAGGAGGAAGCGAGGGTTGTTCCCCTCTTCTGTTTTTAACCAGATTGATTGCCTTCACATGTGTTTATTTTCCTCTGTAAATGTATGTTTAACCCAACTTTCTTGCCCTTAAGATGATAGCGCCAGCAGGTTATGGGCCCAGGAGGGAAGTAGGAAGCCGATGGCATAGACTATGTTTTGATGGAGATGAAAAGAATTACGAGTTGAGGGAGACAAAGTTTTTGGGACACCTGCGCTTGCTAGCACTGAAAGATGCCATTTTGCAAAATGTGCAGCAGGACGCAGAGGATGACGAGAATGAGGAGGAAGGTGACGCTGAGAAAAATGAGGAGGCTTATGCAGAACTAATACAGTTCTTAGATGACAAAAGTTTGTCCCTCGTCATGAGAGAAGCTGCAGATGATGGTAGAGAAGCGCTTCAGATCCTGAGAGACCATTATGCTGGGAAAATGAAGCCACGGGTAATTAGCCTATACACCGAATTAACAAGCCTCCAGATGGCTACCAGTGAAAGTGTCACAGACTATATTATTCAGGCTGAACCGGCCATTACTGCACTTAGAAATACTGGGGAGAAGCTCAGTGATGGATTACTAATTGCAATGATTCTGAAAGGATTGCCTAAAACTTTTAAACCATTTGCAGTCCACATCACGCAAGATGATGATAAGTTGAGCTTTGGTGAGTTCAAGACAAGGTTGAGAAGCTATGAACATACTGAGAAATTTAATGCCAACGTAAGTAATGATAATGTGATGAAAGTGAGTGGCCTTGGGGAAAGAGTAAAAGCAGAGATTATATGCTATAGCTGTGGCCAAAAGGGACACAAGGCACAAGAATGCCAGTTAGAATATGAGAGACAGTGGTGAAGTTTGTGCAAAAACTCTAGCCACAAGGACAGTAACTGTAGACAAAAGAAGAAAGATAATGTGAAACAAGCAACTGATGTAGATGATCACACATTTGTCTTCAGAATAAATGAGCATCAGATCCATGAATTAAAACAGAAAGGATTAATGGTGGACACTGGCGCCACATCACACATAATTAATGACCTGAAAAAGTTTAAACACTTTGATGCAACTTTCCCAACCGGAGGAGCACATTGTGGAATTAGCTGACAGGACTAGAACTTGTGGTGTCGCACAGAAGAGAGGTAATGCAGAGGTATGGCTGCTGAACACAGAGGGATGCAAAGTAAAGATGATGATGACTCGGGCTCTGTATATCCCGACGTATCCACAAAGCATTTTTTCTGTTAAGACAGCAACGTCCAAAGTGGCCTCAATCAACTTTAAACAAATAAGGGACCAATTCATCTGCAAAAACAGCACCAGGTTTGACATAACTGAGTATGATAGACTCTATTATTTAGATACATATGATGAAGAAAACGAAGGTGAGCTACATTATGATGCATCTCAGAGCTGTTATGACATTTAACCATGGCATAACATTCTTGGTCACTGTAATTTTGAAGATGTGTCAAAATTAGAAAAAGTTGTAAAAGGAATGAAAATTAAAGGTAAAGTTGAGAAACCTAACCTAGATTGTGAAACCTGTACGCAAGGGAAATTTGCCTAGAGCAGAAACAGAGAACCAGATGCAAGAGCAAAAACTCTGTTTGAACTAGTCCATACTGATTTGGCCGGTGCCATTTGAGCCAGCAGCAAAAGATGGATTTAAGTACACTTTAGCATTTACTGATGACTAATCAGGTGTAATATTTGTCTACTTTCTGAAAGCCAAAAGTGACACAGTCAAGGCGACTGAAAAGTTTATTGCAGATTCAACCCCTTATGGGAGGGTAAAGTGTATCAGATCAGATAATGGCACTGAGTTCATGTCAAAAGACTTTCAGTCACTATTGAGTAAATATGTTATAAGACACAAAACATCTGCACCTTACTCACCCCATCAGAATGGGACAGCAGAGAGAAGCTGGAGAACACTGTTTGAAATGGCAAGGTGTATGTTGATAGAGAGTGGCTTACCTAAAGAGTTGTGGACATATGCAGTAATGACTGCTGCTTTTATTCGCAACAGATGTTATAACAGGTATGTGGGGAAGACACCATTCTTCATGCTAACAGGAAAGAAACCTGATCTTTCAAGGATGAGAGAATTTGGATCAGTGTGTTATGCATACAGACAGGATAAAAAGAAGTTAGACCCAAGATGTGATAAGGGGATCTTTGTCGGATATGATAAAAACAGCCCATCATATCTGGTCTATTATCCTGACACAGGAAGGGTCCTTAAACACAGGTTAGTCAAGTTCATTACTAAGAATGTAGTTGAATGCTAGATTCAGACAGACCCAGAAGTGATGAATGAAGATTTTAATACCAGAAGAAGTCTGCATGTTAAGTCAGAATCAAAAGCTGACAGTCAAATCACAAAAGAAATACAAGTAAATCACACTGAATATATAATAAATGATGGAGACACAAAAAGAAGACAAGAAGAGGAAAGGCAGGATACACACTACTCTAAAAGAGAGAGAAAATCACTTGTATACTTGAAGGATTAGAAGTGTAAAGTTGAAAACGACGATTATGTGACAGTTAATGTTGACTATTATTACAGACTAATATGCAACACGCTGCAGAGCTTTAAAGAGGCCATGACTTCATCTAACTCAGAGAAGTGGGTCAAAGCTATAAAGGAGGAACTTAAGTCTTTAAAGGAAAACAACACATTTACACTCACCACGCTGCCAGAAGATATGGGATGTAGGTGGGTTTTCACTGTAAAAGACAATGCAGGTAATACTGAGACTTACAAAGCTAGATATGTGGCTAAAGGCTACAGTCAGGTTGCTGGTATAGACTATAATGAAAGATTTGCACCAACTGCAAGTATGACATCTGTACGAAGTCTAATGCAGATGGTAACTCAGTATGATTTAGAATTGCACCAGATGGATGTACAAACGACCTATTTCCATGATCCTATTGACTGTGAGGTGTATATGGAGCAACCTGAAGGTTTTGAAAAGAAATCAAATAATAATGAAAAACCGGTTTGTAAACTGAATAAGTCATTGTATGGATTGAAACAATCAAGGTGTAACTGAAACAAAATGTTGCACGATTATCTTTGTGAAAATAGTTTTATCCAAAACCCCGCAGACCACTGTGTATACACTAGACAAGCTGAAAATGAGAAAACAGTCTTAATTATATGGGTTGATGATCTCATTGTAGCAGCTAATGACAATGAATTACTGAACAATGTAAAAGAAATGCTCAAAGCTAAATTTAAAATGAAAGATCTGGGAAAGTTAAGACATTTTCTAGGCATTGACTTTACCTAGAACAGTAGTGAAGTAAAGAGGTACATCACAAAAATTCTTGAAAATTTTGGTATGTCTAATTGTAAAGTAAGAAGTACCCCTTCTGAACAAAAACCAAACTTTGAATGTGACAGTGAATCTACAGATCCAAGAAAATATCATGAACGTGTGGGTAGTTTGATATATGTTATGATCCTATTGACTGTGAGGTGTATATGGAGCAACTTCAAAGGACAAAACCACCACCGTAACAGGTACAAGCATGCAAAATCTGAAGGTAATGCTACTCAATGCTAGAAGTCTAAACCTCAAAATGCACTCTCTCGAGGCACTCCTAAAAATGGAGAACATCGATATCTGTGCAGTAACTGAGACCTGGTTCAAGGCTCCAGAGAGCACCCCTGCAATACCAGGCTACAACTCTTACCACACTTTTCGGCCACCAAACCAGGACCGAAACACTAAAGGTGGAGGAGTGTCAATATTCACCAAGGATATTCACACCACCAGGCTAGTTGGCCAACACAATGTGTCTGAAATTCTCCAAGTGCAACTAACACTAGGTAAGACTGCAATCCAAATTGTAGCTTGCTACAGATCCCCACCATACCCCAAGATTCTCACTACACCTTTCTAAACATACTGGAAAATATTAAGATAGAACCAAACACCCTAATACTGGGTGATTTTAACTACCCTGCCATTAACTGGGAAAACTACTCATGTCCCAACACCTTTGCAACGGTTCTTGGAATTCATAAATTCCAACGCCCTGGATCAACTAATCCATAGTCCTACCAGGGCTCCAATATCCTAGACCTGGTCATTACCAACATGGGAAATCAATGCTCCATACCTATGGTCACCCCCTCGTTAGTCAGGTCTGACCATAAGCTAATCACCCTTAACATCCACATCCCACCCCCCAGTAAAGAAACCACCATAAAAAACTTCTCCAAAGCCAACTTCATGCTACTTAAGTCAGAAGTGACAAACTTCATGACACCCATGCAGACGGGAACTGAAACTGCTGAATCCTACACTAAGGCACTGTACGAGCACATCCACTCATGCATGAATCGTGCCATCCCAAATAGAACCAAAATGCTCTCATCCAAAAAGGAAGCCAATCTGGTGGTCCCCTGCCATAAACAAACTTTACAACAAAGGAAGAAACTTTTGCAGAAAAGAGGAAAATCCCAGGATGCAAAAACTCCTTACTAGCCTCAGTAAGAAACTGAGGTGCCTCATAAAATCCTCCAAAGCTAGTTACGAAAATAAAATTGCCAAAGATTCCAAAGACAACCACAAAGCATTCTATAACTATGTCAAAATCTAAATGGCAATGCTCAGATCTGCTCTGAGCTAAAACAGAATGGCATTAAATATACTGATCCAAAGGATATTGCCAATATCCTGGCAGATCGATTCAGTGCCAACTTCACCCCTCTCAGCCCCTAAATGGCCCATCTCAATACCGGAAGATTGCCAAATTCCAGTAATAACGCCACACAGGTACAAAACGCACTCTCTAAAGCCAAGAATACAGCATCCATGGGACCAGATGACATCCCGGCTGTGTACTACATGAACTACAATATGAACTGGCACCTCACCTAAGTGTCATGTTTAATCATAGCCTCACCTCAGGTTTCGTGCCCACTGAGTGGCGTAGAGCTACAGTTATCCCAATCCACAAGGGGATCCACCTTGGATCCCGGAAACTACCGTCCCATCAGTCTGACAAGCCTTATCTGCAAGGCCATGGAGCGTATTATCATGGAACTTATAAACAAAGACATTGGCAACCTTCAAACACTGGACCCCACCCAGTTTGGGTTTGTGAAGGGCCGATCTTGTCTCCTGAACCTGATTAACTTCTTTGAATCAGTCTCCAGAGCCATGGACAAGGGTAAGGTGGTCCACACAGCCTATCTAGACCTTGCCAAGGCCTTTGACACCATCCCCACTCTGGAATCATAGATAAACTTACTAAGTTGGGCATTAATCCCTATGTCACCCAATGGGTTGCTAAATGGCTTACTGATAGAACCCACACTATAAAAGTAGCTGACTCCAAATCCAGCTCCAGACAAGTGACAAGTGGAGTACCTCAGGGTTCAGTCCTGGGGCCGCTCTTGTTTGGCATCTACTTCTCTGAAGTACAGGTCAACACTAAGGGACTCTGGCTAACAAAGTTTGCAGATGACTGCAAACTGGGAGCCATTATTGAATCCCCAAATGATGTGGATACTCTACAAAAGGGCCTTACAGAAACAGATGCTTGGTGCCAGAGCCATGGGCTCAAGCTCAATGCCAAGAAATGTATTGTTATCCCTTTGGGAAAAACATGTATCCATGAATTACCATATAGGTGGCAGTACACTAAACACAGAAAGTGTGATAAGAGACTTAGGGACACAGGTGGACAGTGGTCTCACGTTCGATAACCACATCGCCACAACAGTCAGGAAATCCTTCTATGTGGCACACCTCATCACGAAGGGCTTTTCATCCAGAAAAAGGAGGTCATTGTCCCACTGTACTCATCCCTCATTAGACCCATTATAGAATACAACGCCCATTTGGTATGTACCTCTCGAGACATCCGCAAGAACTGGAAAGGCCTCAGAAATACCGCACTAAAAGAATCACAGGGCTAAAGCAGATGCCCCACGCTGACCGCCTTAAAAACTCCAGCTATACTCTGTCGCATATCGCCTACTCAGAGGCGATCTCTGCTTAACATACAAGGCCATGTCAAACCCAGAGCTGTTGGACATGCTACACTTAAAGAAATCCCAATCCCTCAGAGCTACACGCTCCAGGGATCTAAACCTTGTCATCACAATAAACAAAACATGCTGGAGGGATAGGTTCCTGACCCAGAGACTCCCCAGACTCTGGAATAGATTGCCCATACATGTCAAGCAGAGTGCCTCTTTGGACCTCTTCAAAAGGAACCTTGACGACTGGATGGGAGAAAGGAAATTCACCCCAGGGATCACGTCAGTCGCCCTGCTAGACAGGGGTCCAGGAAAGTAAATAATGTGGGAAGAAATAGCCAGGGAATTGTTATGGCTAGGCTTGTATAGGCCCTAGGGCTGATAGCCTAGTACCAACCTATGAACCTATGAACCTATGAACCTATGACAAGCACGAGACCTGATCTTAGCTGGATTGTGAGTAAACTTTCACAATATTTGCACAACCGAGTGAATCTCATTTTAACACTAGCCAAACATGGGCTAAGATACTTGAAAGGTACATTGGACAGAGAGCTGTGTTACAAGAAAAGTGAAGAGAAACTTCAGCTTGTAGCATACAGTGATGCAGATTGGGCAACAGATCAAAACGATAGGCGTAGTACAACAGGTTATTGCTTTAACCTTAACAGAGATTGGCCTATTATTTCATGGAAATCAAAGAAACAACAAACGGTGGCTTTATTTACATGTGAGGCAGAGTACATGACACTGGCAGCAACAACACAGGAGAGTTTGTACCTTGTGCAGCTGTTGAGTGGAATGGATGGAGAGTGCAAGTATGTGCCAGTAACAATATCTGAGGACAATCCAGGAGCAATCGCTTTGTCGAAGAATCCACTAAGCCGACAGAGATGTAAACATGTTGACATTAAGTATCATTTTGTTAGATCAGCACTTAATGATGACAAAATAAGCATTAAATATTGCCCAACAATAGAAATGGTTGCAGATATCTTTACTAAACCTGCTACGAAATCGAAGATTGAAAGGTTCATGTTTTATGTATTTGAGATGTAAAGGAAACGTTATCCAAAAATATGTTCTTAAAATGTATTTGTATACAGCTTAAGAGCAAGTGGGGGTGTTGGCTGATAATAATAAAAGAAAGTGAATGATGGTATGTGTGCTCTTACACTGACATCGTTGGTGTGGAGAGGTCAAGAGAGGTCATGTGATCCTGTACTTTATAATAAAGGAGGAAGCGAGGGTTGTTACCCTCTTCCATTTTTAACCAGATTAATTGCCTTCATGTGTGTTTATTTTCCTCTGTAAATGTATGTTTAACTCAACTTTCTTGCCCTTAAGATAATAGTGCCAACAATGTGATTTTATTGTTTTATTAAAGTGTGGTAACCTAAGAAGACACCACTATTTTCTTTATTTGTTTTTACAACTTTATTGGTGAAAAGCTGCTTTTGTTGGATACTAAATCTAGATAGGCCATATGCACAGTTTTACCCTCATCTACGGCCTTGGTGACTGTCTCAAAGAAGTCCACCAAGTTTAACAGACATGACCTCCCTTTGATGAATCCAAACTGGGTAGGGTCAAGCATTTGGAGATTACCTATATCTTTATTGATAAGGTCCATGATGATATACTCCATGGCCTTACAGATAAGGCTAGTTAGACTGATGGGTCTATAGTTCCTGGGGCCGGTGAAAGCACCCCCTTTATGTAATAGGATGACAGTGGCTGTTTTCCATTCAGCAGGGTTGAACCCAGTACTTAGACTATGATTGAAAAGAGTACCTAGTGGTGTTTCTAATTTCTGCTTTAATCCATTTAGAGTTCAGCCTGGGATGTTATCAGGTCCCATAGAAGTTGTATTTTTGGCTTTGTAGAGGGCACATAAGAACTGTTCCTTAGAAATACTAGTTGGGGAACAATGGTAGTGATGCTTTGGGGTATGTTTTGTGGGGATAGGGGTGTGATATTTACACTAAACCCATCAGCCAGCAGGTTGGCTATATCAACAGGTTATGTGTATGTGGTACCATTAACTACAAGTTCTGCACATATCTGTGTTTTCTCTTGAGGTTACAGATGTAACTAAAGAATGCCTTATGGTTATCCTTAGTTTGGGAAACTAATTTGGATTTGTTTAAGTTAAGGAAGGAATGCTTCCCACTCTGAGGCACTACGTTCCTACCCTTAGACAGTAATTTCTTCCTCCTGTTGTATAGCTTGTTTATGGCTGATGCCCACCAGGCTGGTTTGCACTTCCTTGAGGATCTTGTTTTGGTCCTATCAGGTACTGTGGAGTTAATACAGCTGTGAAGATGCTCATATAATATGCAACAAAATATATACCATATTTGTGTATATCCCAGCATAGCTGTCCTTTCCATCAGTGGGGAATGGGGCTGTGAAGCTATTTATGCCGTCTTGTAAAAGGTTGTAATTGACCTTGGAGAAATTGTTTTGTCTTATTGCAACTTGGAGAGGATCTGAAGTCTCTAATGTGATTGATCTGTGGTCAGACCTCACCAGAAAGGGAGGACAACACACTTGAGGTGGAGCAGCGGTCTCCCATGTTAATAAGCACCAAATATATAATGTTTGAGTCCCTTGTGGGGACATCTACCAGTTGGTCCAGGGCATTGGAGTTTACCCTGTATTCTTTTAATGTTTTAGGTACTCAATTCATCCATAACCATCAAGCCATCATAAATCCATTTGTTGCTGGCATCCTGGGATATCAGGAGAGGGAGGCTAAAACATAAAAGTACAACTACCATCTTGTGGGGAATTAGGACATTTCTGAGTGCTCCTAACATGTTCCATTGTTTGTCAGGAAGCACTGCATAGTGCCTGCTTTCTGGGTTTAAGCATACTTGAGTACCCAACTAGAGTGTTTTATACTTATTGACAAGCTCTAGGCCCTCATGTCAGTAGTCCATGAGCAGTACTTCTGGACCTTCCCCCAAGCTGCAGTCCTGTGCTGCAAATCCACAACCTCCATTTGTCTGGGATGGGTACGCCATTGTTGGCCACTCATTGCCATTGTTTCTCTGTCAACTCCTCTATCATTCAAGATGCAAATCAAACCTGGGTCATCTGGTGCATAGTTAAGGCCAAATCCTCTATGCTCCAGAACTGGGTAACTGCAGAGTATTAACTATGCATGTAGTAGTGATGATATGCTGTTAAATAATGTTTTATCCAAATGCCAGTTTTAGTTTACACTCCAATTTTTAAACAACTGCTGTATGTCTTCAAGCTCATGTATCTGGCAGTCATAGCAGAAGAAATTTACTGCTGCAACGGACAATAATGAGGAAGGATTTTAACAGCCAGTTCTTAAATATTTCCAGCAAGAGCTGTAAACAATACTTCATACATTCATTCATTTGATGATTACCTGCATAAACCAATAAAGAGTCAAAGGGAAGCCACAGTCTATCTGGCATTCAATAAGCACAAGGTGTATGCATTCTCATCCTGAGTGAGATGCTATAACACCTCAGGGTACATGTGGACACAGAAAAATACACACACACACACACACACACACACACACACACACACACACACACACACACACGCACACACACACACACACACGCACACACACACGCACACAAACACACGCACGCGCATGCGCGTGCATGTGCACATGCTCACATGGCACACAGACATGGACAATTTAGAGGCTTGCCAATTCACCACTGCACATCTGTGGGATGTGGGAATGTATACACAGGAGGGCATACAGAATCCACACAGAAGGCAACCCAACCAAGACCCAAACTAGAGATCCAAACACTGAGACATAAGTGCTACCCACTGACACACTACGCCACCACAAATAATACTTTAAAATTTTCAAAATTTTTCAAATACGTTTACATTACTAGGGAGCATGTATGGTTATCAGGGAGCTGATATTCATTTTCTTTATTCTAGTCTTTACTTTTTACTTTTAATATCTGCTGCATATCTGTATGCCTCATAGAAGCAGCAGCCACATTTACTACTGAGGAAATATTAAACTATGTGTGGAGCAGTTTTATAATCCATGACATCTTTCAAGCATTTGTAAAACATAATCGTCACATGTAGACTAATCATTCAGAATGCTGTCATCATTTATACCCATGGTTTAGGTGTTTACAAAATGTATAACAATCACATAGGGTGCAGGACTATTTGACAAATCACACATCATAGAAGAGTGTTTTGACAAATGCAGTTTGTCAAAATGTGCTAGCATAACAACTTTGTGAAATGGGAATTACCCTGTAAGCAGCCAAAAATGTTTAAGTTTAGGTAAACGCAGGAAGCATTTTATTTTGCCTGAAATGACTAGACGTTATACTTGGATAACTTAAGTAATGGGTGTGTGCATGAATGTGCATGGGGGGGGGGGGGTGCAGGTTCCACAGGTAAAAAAGATCTAAGCAGCATTTTTGTCAAATTGTTATCCTGGCAGATTTTGGAAAAATCTGTTCAGTTAAGCTTGTTTTAAGGAAACATATCTGGTCTCTAATTCATGTAAAAATGCTTCCCAGATTTTTAAGATACACTTAATGTTTTTCCTTATAAAACCTGAAAAATCTACTTTTGTAAATGTTGTCTATTTTAATATAAGGGTCACCTCAGGGCTATAGTATTAAAAGCATTGTAACAGTTACATTTCAGACAGTAATTAAAGTTTCCAGTTGTTGACATTCAAAAACCCAGTCAGAATCACTTAAATTGAGGCGGACTCCCCAAAGAGTCAGAAGGCCCACCTGGTGAAAGGTCATATCTTTTGGTACCTGGAAAGGATCCACTGGGAGCTACAGGGCTGAGCAAGAGCAACAGCTGAGGGAAAAGCCCGAGGCTGTATGGTGTTTGGGGGAGGTATAAAGCAATCAGTGAAAGTCTCAGAATTTAGTCACTACAATAAAATAACATAAGTAGGCATACATTTGAAGCGTGAGCACAGAGAAAGAAAGAATGGAAGAAAGAAAAAATGGATAACTTATTTATAAAAATGGATAACTTATTTATAAAAATGGAGATCTACATTGCTGTTACCAAGTGTCCCGTCACTTCATGAGTGCCACATTTCCACAGTTGAAAAAGGAAATGGCATTTCAGTCGATTTTCTATATGCAAGGCTTTAGTTTTGGCGATGTTTTCTTCTGTTACACTATCCTAATACCATCCTAAAGCACAGGTGTATTTCTTTAACCCTAATATAATTTATATGTATTTTCTACATTCTAAAGATCTTGAAGTCATTCATCTAAGGCTTCATGGGAGCTGGCTACATAAATCGATACAGGTGAACAAACACTGCACTCTTACTCTGTGTTGTCATGTGTCATTTAAGTCTCTCTCTTTGGACTATTATTTATTTATTTGTTTACTGCAGTGCAGCCCTGATCACAGAATGAAAAGTTGCTCAGTCAGCCTGAGTTATATGAAACAATTCAGTATTTGTTACATAATAAATACCAAGCATATGTACTTTAACCTGCAGGGCACGCAGTAAAATGCTTACTGTATCTTGATGTGTCAAGGCCAGTGTAAAAGGAAAACATGGGGACTAAACTGTGCACTGACTGACAGAGCCCTGCTATCAACTATATAGAACCAAACCATTAGAAACGTTGCCGACAAGGTCTTACAACATTTGCAAAGGTGTTAAAAGGCTTTACTTGGAAGACAGAACTGCTCTGAAATAGTTTACAACTTAATAAAATCAGGAATGTACAGTGTAGATTATCTTTTTATATAACTGTGAGCTACATAGGCAAAATAAATGAGCAAATAATATGCACAAGAATCTTTTGTCTAAATGTAAATTTGACTAAGTCACAAGTCATAATTCAATAAAGGTAAAAAAAAGAATGTTCCCTTTTAACTGCGCCTCACTTAGTGGTATATAACCTTGTGGTAATCCATGTGTGATTACTGGGCTGATGGATTTAGATTTACAACACTATCGGCAGCTGTTCCTGTTCATATCTTTACTTCTCCTGTAGTCCCCACTATGTATGTTGCAATCTCCTCCCTCAGCTGTTAATCCTTTTTCCTGTCACTCTTATCCTTACTAGCTGTAGTTCATGCTTTGGCCCTTTGCCTTCAGGTAGTGTTCCCTTCCTGAAAAGAACAATATGCATGTAGATTTTCTTGATTCTTATCCAATGAAGTCAAATTCTTCCTATCTGCTAGACAGTGAACTCTATTTTATATCCTACACTTTTGGTTGTAGGCATTATGTGTGCACTTTCTTATTATTTCAGGGAGTGATTTTGTATTATTATTACTGCCACGTCATCCCTTTCTTATTTTTAAATTATATATCAAATTATTTCTAAGTTTACTGGTGGAGGTGTTAGATTTTTACTAATATCACAGATGTCATTGCATTTTTGAAGTCATTTTATAGGCCTATGCAAGCTATAATGACTCATATGGTATTATTTATTTTTGGAAGAATACCATTCCTACGACTTCCTTGTAGTAAGGGTAGATAGAGTTCCATCCAGTGCTGGCAACTTACATTCGACCCTTGTAGCATTTCTATCCACAGAGGTTATTAGGCTAGAGGAAAATGGAAATAGATTCCCAGGCCTCTCTGCTGCATCATGTACACACACACACACACACACACACACACACACACACACACACACACACACACACACACACACACACACACACACACACACACACACACACACACACACACACACACACACACACACACACACACACACACACACACACACACACACACACACACACACACACACACACACACACACACACACACACACACACACACACACACACACACACACACACACACGCGCACGCGCACACACACACACACACACACACACACACACACACACACACACACACACACACACACACTCAAAGTTTAGAGCTGTATGTCCATGTACTGTATATGCTTGGGAGGATATGAAATCAGAGAACTGAGAAAAAAACAATGCAGATAAAGGGAGGAGGACAAGCAGACACCATAAAGAAAGCACTGCAGTAGGGGATTGAACCTGAGAACTTCTTTCTGTGAGGTGGAAATGTTAGTCACACCGCTCACTCTTTGGAGTGAGAGTAGAGCTATGTCTGTTCTAATGCTGATGTAAATGCAGAGAGGTGGACATACATGGTCACAAACATGATCTTATGAAATAGTTTTACATTGCTTTTACTATAATTTTAATAAAGCTTTTTAGATTGTACATTCGCAGAAATCACAGATAATGTGTCTTATGTCAGAATCTCTTCTCTATTAGACATTTCCTGCATGTGTTCTCTGATACTGAAAATATATTGCCTTTAAATTCTCACTTCATACTCTGCAAACATGCACACATACACATACACAAACACTCACACACACACACACACACACACACACACACACACACACACACACACACACACACACACACACATGCATGCAAAAGTTTGATCATTCTGATAAAATACACCACCAAATCATTTTCCTCTTAGTGTTACCAGTTGCAAAGAGTTAACTGAAGGAACCTGTAATATTTAAATTGTATACAATGAAAATAAACTCACCATATTTTCATTTCCTTGCTATAATACCCGCATTTACAAGGTTTTTGTGCTAGTATACAGCTCAGCAAACTATTGCCTTGTGCCCTGCAGAGTTCTACAGCAGCAGAGAGACAAAAGAGAGACTTTGGAGTGATTAAGTATCATTTGTCTGCATTTTCTTGCTGCCTTTATCTAATTCCGCCTAAAACGCAGATTTTCTAGAGTTTCTATGATTTAAAAAGTTTTGTTTCAGCTACATATTGTACTTATTTTACTGCCTGCACTTTAACAAAGTTGTTTTTGTGTTTAAATTACCTGTTTAAATGTTGTAGGCTACACACTCAAGTGTGATAGCCATTTCTGTGCATTTAAAGTGTTTTTTTGATTGTATCTGCTTTATTTTCTGAAAAAAAAAAACAAAACAAACAAAAAATATACTTGTTTTCCCACCTTTCTAAGCTAGTATTATCCAGTTTTCAGGTTAGTGCTGAATTCAGGGCTGTGTTACACGTTTCTGTGTTTGCCGATACCTTACTTGGATAGAAGGAAGTTTCTCTGTTGACTGTGAGACAGGGAGCTTTGAGCAGCCTATCAGTCCCTGGAGGATTGGTTTCATCCCAGAAATTAGTAGTTTATTGGCCATTTTGGGCTAATTTCTATCTCTTTCATTTCCCTGCTATAAAACTCGCATTTGTGCTGTTTTGTGTGCCGGTTAGCTAGGGTATAACTATTCCCGGCTTCACAAAGTCTACTCTTCAATTTTTCCCTTGGAACTAGACAAACTTTCAACTTAAGCACTCAAACCATTCACTTCTCATACTGGCACATGCTCAAAACTCATAGCAAGCACTAATAAACCTTAGCACTAGACCCCCTCTATACTGTAGAGAAGGACAAGGGTCTCTATTTGACCTTACCAGCCAATCAGTAAAACAGTTCACTGTACCTATACAGGCATGTCCAAAGGGCAGTTTCAGGTGTACTCTCCGGTCCGACTGGTGAATCTGGGCATTTTGAGGCAATGTTACAATTGCCTCATGTACACAGACAACCCTCTCCTCCTTCCACCAAACACTAATACATGCCAGAGATGCAATTATACAGCCAAACTGGAGGCTAAGCTCTCTCAACCCAAGACTGGACCAGGCAGTCAAGAGGAGAAGGGAATTACTTGCATCACACCACCAGTCTCACATAGACGTATGAAAACAGCACTGGCAAAAAACACACATAAATACACAAAAACATACTCAGAGCTCTAAATAAAAATCTGCAAAAGCAACAGAGACGTCCAAAGCAGACATCCAAGCAACCTCCACCCCCCAACACAAACCATGAAACACATACTTCACAAAACTAGTGTGCCAAACAATCACAGCCCTTAAGGCAAAATAACATACCCAACACACTAGTAATAGGTGACTCTATAGTCAGGCACACTGACGTCCCACACACTAGGCTGAACAAGGAGAAGGTTACTGTTAGCTGCCTGACGGGTGCCAGGATCCACCACATAACACAAGCACTCAGGTCACTCCAGAACAAGTACAAATATGACTGTCATTGTCCATGTTAGTGTGAATGACCTGAGCCATACATCCCTGGACTACATGAAAAGAGACATGGAGGAGCTCTCTGATCACGTAGCCCAGGCCGGTATGACCCTGAGCCTGAGTAGCATCCTGCCCTCACCAAGAATTATACCATGGTATAGAGAAAAAATTATCAATTTCAACAATTGGCTAAGCTTCTGGTGTCATTCCAAGGGGATCCAGTGTCTGTCAGCCTGGGATGACATGCTCGACAAGCCACGCTACTTCACTAGAGATGGCTTGCACCTGTCCCCCTTAGGCTTTCGAATAATGGCCAAGGCTCTTGCCACCCCCATAGTGCCTTTTTAGGCAAGGCTCAAAAGATAAACCCACCGCTGTAAATAGCACAAGTAACAAAAAACTGAGGGTAATGCTACTCAATGCCAGAAGTCTAAACCTCAAAATGCACGCACTCGAGGCACTCCTCAGTATGGAGAAAAACGATATATGTGCAGTAGCAGAAAGCTGGTTTAAGGCTCCAGAGAGCACCCCAGCACTACCAAGCTACAACTCATACCATACATTTCGGCCACAAAACCTGGACCGAAATACAATAGGTGTGGGAGTATCCATATTCATCAAGGATACCCACACCTCCAAGTTAGTGGCACAGCATGATGCTTCAGAGATCATCCACATGCAACTAACAAGGGCAAAACTACTATTCAAATTATAGCTTGCTACAGATCACCCACCATGTCCCAGGACCCCCACTCTGCATTCCTGGAAACACTGGGAAACATAAAGGTCCTATCAAACACCCTGATATTGGGTGATTTCAATTACCCAAACATTAACTGGGAGAACTATTCAAGTACAAACTCCCTTGCTCAACATTTCCTAGAATTTATAAACTCAAATGCCCTGGATCAACTGGTCAACACCCCCACCAGAGGTGACAACATATTGGATCTGGTCATCACCAACATGGGCGACCGATGTTCCACACCGGAGGTCAACCCCTCACTGGTTAGATCTGACCATAAACTAATCACTCTGGATATCCACATTTCGCCACCACCCCCAGTCAAAGATACCACCATAAAAAACTTTTCAAAAGCAAACTTCACATTACTTAAGACTGAAGCGGGAAGTTTCAAAGCCCCCATGCTAAAAATTAATGCTGTCCAAGCTGCAAAATCCTTTACTAATACACTCTATGGGCACCTACAAGAATGCATGGATCATGCTATCCCAAACAAAACCAAGACTCGCTCCTTCAAGAAAAGGAAACCAGTCTGGTGGACCCCTGCCATAAACAAACTATAAAACAGGAGGAAACTAGTACAGAAAAGAGTAAAATCCCAAGAAGGGAAGACATCCCTGATCAGTATCAGCAAGAAACTACGTTCCCTCATAAAAATCATCCAAGGCTAGCTTCGAAAGAAAAATTGCCATGGACTCCAAAGATAACCACAAGGCATTCTTTAGATATGTCAAGAATCTAAGTGGCAATTCTCAGATCTGCTCGGAGTTAGTGCAGAATGGCACAAAATATACTGAACTGACCAATATAGCCAACATTCTGGCAGACAGGTTCAGTGCAAACTTCACCCCCCTCTCACCCCCAAAAGGGCCCATAACTATACCAGAAGAATGTAGTGCTCCTGAAATCACAGACACTCAGGTTAAAACAGCCCTCTCCAAAGCCAAAAACACAGCATCAATGGGACCAGATGGTGTCCCAGGCTGCATCCTACACGAGCTCAAAGATGAATTAACCCCTCACCTAAACACACTGTTTAAACTCAGCCTCTCCACAGGCTACATGCCCACAGAGTGGCGCACAGCAATGGTTATTCCACTCCACAAAGATGGAGCCACAATGGACCCCGGGAACTATCACCCTATAAGCCTGACTAGCTTGGTCTGAAAAGCTATGGAGTGCATCATCATGGGTCTCATTAACAGAGACATTGGAAACCTCCAAACACTGGACCCTACCCAGTTAGGCTTTGTTAAGGGCAGATCATGCCTCCTAAACCTGGTGGACTTCTTTGAGACAGTTACCAAGGCTATAGATGAGGGAAATGTGGTCCACACAGCTTACCTAGACCTCACAAAGGCCTTCGACACCATTCCCCACTCAGGTATTATAGACAAGCTCACCAGCGTGAACATAAACCCCTACATCACGAGATGGGTTGCCAACTGTCTCATGGGCAGAACCCACATGGTAAGAGTTGTGGGAGCTAGGTCTGACTCTAAACCGGTTACAAGTGACGTTCCCCGGAGTTCAGTCCTAGGACCCCTCCTGTTCGGCATATACTTCTCAGAGGTACAGGCAAGCACAGGAGGACTATGGCTGACCAAGTTCTCAGATGACTGCAAACTAGGGGCTATAATTGACTCTCTGGCTGACACAGACATCCTCCAAAAGGGTCTCACTGAGACAGATATCTGGTGTCAAAACCATGGTCTCAAGCTAAATGCCAAAAAGTGCATAGTCATCCCAACAACTGCCACATAGGTGGTAGCCCCCTAAATATGGAAGACATAATAAGGGATCTGGGGACCCAAGTAGATCTCCTTTGATAATCACATTGCCAAAGTGGTTAGAAAATCCTTCTATGTGGTCCACCTAATCACAAAAGGGTTTGCATCCAGATTGAAAGAGGTCATTGGGCCACTCTATGCATCACTCATCAGACCCATCATAGAGTACAATGCCCCATTTGGGATGTACCTTACAAGACACCTGCAACAACTGGAAAGACCACAGAAGTACCTCATCAAGAGGATCACTGGCCTCAAGCAGATGCCCTATGCAGCTCGACTGAAGAAACTCCAGCTGTACTCGGTTGCATACCGCCTACTCAGAGGTGATCTCTGCCTGACATACAAGGCCATATCCAACCCAGAATTGATGGACATGCTCCACCTAAAGAAAACCATATCCCCTTGAGCCACATGCTCCTGGGATCTAAACCTCACCACAGCAATAAATAGGACATGCTGGAGGGATAGATTCCTGTCCCAGAGACTTCCCATGCTCTGGAACAAGATTCCAATCTACATTAGGCAGAGCTCCTTGCTAGCCCTGTTCAAGAGAAACCTTGACGAGTGGATGGGAAACAGAAAGTTTACCCCAGGGATCACTTCAATGGCTCTGCTGGACAGAGGCACAGGGAACTAATCTAAGGGGGCAGTGAAAGCCAACACATTCTGGCTAGGCTTATAATACCTATGAACCTATGAACTTTCCTATACAGCATAATTATTTTAATTCTGGTATTATTTACAACATGACTCATTCACTCAAGTATAACAAACACCAGCATGTCTCCAGGATTCAAATGTATAAATGAGAGAACAGATGTTTTACTGATTTACTTTTTTCTCTTTTGGGAAAATTGGACACCAGCAGGTTGTTTAGTAGTTTGTAAATATTTGTCTACACATCACATTAAGTAGTCATATTCCATTCAAAGACCAAAGGCTGGAACAGAGCCAGGTAAAAGAAAGTATGTGAAATGTTTAACATAGTATTTACTTGGCTCTTTTTTAGTTATTAAACATGATAAGGTCACTCAGTGGTAAATAACTGGAAGGCTTGACATGGTAAGGAACAGACTAAATTAAGGGGAAAGAGTCATCGCTGAGAATGGGGACAGTTTACATGCTACTTTTACTGGACAAATAAGCAGACCAGGTTTCCTCCAGGACTGCTGACATGGAAACACATCACAAGTTTCTACCTTCCACATGAATAAGTCTCTTGGACTAGTTACCCTTTAGAATCAGGGATTTCTTGGACTGAATTTAATGAACTCTTGCACAGCAGGTGTTAACCCAATCAGTTGGTGGGGAAAACGTGAATTTTTTTCTTCACAACTGCAAAATAGGGTTAAGGGTGGAATGCAGGTGGCTATATAAAATCATACTCAAAGACAAACTTGAACTGGATTTATTTTATTCTAACTAGCAGTCAGGAATCTCCCATTAGAAGATGTTGCATTCCTCTAGAGAGAATCCTAATACATCTAAATGTGTCACTGTGCTGCCATGTGAGGATGGGCAGAGCAGTCCTGCTAGTTTCACCACCACGCAGCCTGCTCTACCTTTCATTATCTGGCTGCTGCTCGTCTCAATTCATTTCAAGAAAAGGCTGACTCCACCAGCTTCAGTACTCTTCCTTATGCAATCACTTACTGCACTAGAATCTATTAGCCTCAGCAATCTTCCTGATGCATCCAAGCTGTGCTCTAGAATCCATTAACTTCAGTGCTTTTCCTTTTGCATCTAAGCAGTGCTCCAGAACAAAGGTCCATGGATCAGAATCAGTTTCTATATGTCAGTTATCCTGAGTACATAGACCAGATTTCAGGTTCATTTCTCATCATCATCATCATCATCATCAACCCCTTTTTCCCCCATTTTCTACATGGAGTCAGGGTGTCATGTTAACTGTTGCCATTTCTCTCGATTTAGTGCCTTCTTCAACACTCATGCCTATCTATCACAGATCTTCTCCCAAACCACCATAATCTGTTCTATTTTATCTTTTCTGCAATAGGAGGTACTTTGGCTTCTGCTCTGATGTCCTCATTTCTTCATCTTTCTCACAATGTGCGTCCTACCACCCATCTCAAGCACTTCATCTCCATCACCTCTAGCTTTCTCATCTGCTCTGCCCAAGTCTCTGTACCACACAGTAGTACTGGTCGCACCACTGTTTTGTACACCTTACTTTTCAACTTCTTTGGTACATTCAGAAGGTGGTTCTTGCTTGCCTTTCCATCTCTGACTTATGAGATGCTGCTGCGCTTTGGATTTTGAACTTTGGTCTTTACTATTTGTGTGTGTGTGTGTGTGTGTGTGTGTGTGTGTGTGTGTGTGTGTGTGTGTGTGTGTGTGTGTGTGTGTGTGTGTCTTAATCTCTCTCTGCATATATATATATATATATATATATATATATATATGTCTGTATGGATCTACTTTAGTAGATCAAACAGAAAACCAAAATGAAAATCAATGAGATGAGACGATCTTAATCCCATAATGAACATTTACCATTTCAAAACTAGTAAGAATGAAACACCAACTGTGCATGTCATACACCACTGGGAGCTACTGAATGGAGATCACGGTGCACTGAGAAATACAGCTGTTACATTTAAACACTTGATTTAACACAAAAATGTACCTTTTCAACATTTACGAATGGAGATCGTGGTACAGTGATGATTGGGAAATTTACTGTTTTCCCCATTGTAGTGCGCTCTCGGAGTTGATATATATAATTTGCAGGGGGTGTAGCCCACCACATAGGGTGCAGGGGGGTTTGCCCCCCTGCAAAAATGTTAAAAAGGGTACATTATTATGTTAAATCAAGTGTTTAATGGACCAGCTGTTTTTCTCAGTGCACTGTGATCTCCATTCATATATGTATATATATATATATATATATATATATATATATATATATATATATAAAATTATATAAAATATAAAGAGAGAGACCCATTGGGAAATGTCATCAGTCTTAATGGTTTTATGTAGCACTGTTATACAGATGACACACAGCTCTGCCTTCCCTTCTCTTAGCAATTCATGTTGCCTCTTTCTTATTTAGAAGGTAGCCCAGAATACTATGGATTAAGAATAACTGTATGAGGCTTAACCTGGCCAAACCACAACTATGGTCATCAATACTACTCTTAGTTCCTTCACAGATCATGGACTTTATTCTACTATTATTGTCAGGGAAACTGGCTGTAGTTTATGCCTAAGGAGAGTAATATCAACATGATTATTGATAAGAGCCTTATATTTAGGAACCATATAACGACCATTATCATACCTCACTGCTCCTATCGTAAGTATATCCCAGGCAGGCTTATATTCAGTGCTGTAGTGCATAGTACAGCTGCTTAGTGGAGTCTGCACTGCTTGTCTATTAAAACAACCTCAAAGATACTGAAGATATTGCACTTATCCATACAGAATTTAACCCAACCTATCTGAAAGAATCGATTTTTGCAACACTGATCAGTCCAGGACTGATAGTTGACTGTCTTGGGACTGCTAGCAATCCTCACAACTGAATGCCACTTCATTTCTTTTTCATGTCATGCACTGCACCTGTAGAATTCAGCATCTATCAACAGGTAATATGAGTGTTTCCTGACTGGTAATTATGATAGTCCCTCACGTCTTACCTGTTCCATCAAGCTTACTGTAGATAAGATCATACTCTGTTCATCTGCTACACTTTGAGTAAAAAGTATCTGCTTTTTTTGTTTTGTTTTTTTGTTATTTTATCTGATATTTATTGTTTTGTTTTAAATTTTTTTGGTTCAGTATTGTTATGCATCTAGATGTAGGCACACAGATAAAGACTTGACTGTTTGATTGAATGGCTGATTGCTTTATTGATTGATTGATTGATGGATTGAAAGACTGATTGACAGAAGGACTGGAGAAATGTAGCCATGTTTTTAAGTCCTAGTGATCACATTCTTTGTCAGCCATTAACCACATAAGAACAGAGGCAGGAAAAAACACTGGTTGCTGGATATCACTGGTGGACAGCAATGAAAATTTACTGCTACAACTGGCAAACCCACTGCTGCAAAAGTGTGTGCAGTGATATTGTTGTTGACCTGTGTTTCAATATGAACCCCACTAGCCAGAAACTATTAGCAATTGGAGTCAAGAAGTGACCAGGTTTTATTTCTCCTTTGTATGGTGGAAGGGAGAAGGCTGCTTGTTGACTGAGCAACCTTTCTTGTGCAGACAGAAACGTTAACTTATAGGTAATACAGTCGAGCATGTGGTAGGTATCCATAGAGAATGCGTCAGTATGCAAAGACATTCCTGGGGTCTGCTACTATTCTGTACCATTAGCTCATGACACACTTCCCTTCTGCCACTTGCTCATGTTGGCAAGTGCCCTAACTCCCATTAACTCAATCTCCGTGAAGTAACAGCAGGCTAACTATCCCTCCCAGAACCCTGACCCTAATCATAAAAACTCCCACCCAGTCCCTAAACTCTGGATAACTTCCAAACCTAAAATCCTCCTCCCCTCCCTAACCCTAATCATCTGATTGCATCCTAAATTTAAAATCCTTCTCCCTCCTCTCCGTAAACCTAGTCTTCTGATTGCACCATAAACCTACAATAAAGTGCAGAACTCTATAAATATACATAAAAAGGGCCAATAGTCATCCAGGAGTAGATGCCTGCCTGTAATAATCAATATGGCTATATGAGTCTAGCACCAAACTATCTGGCCTCCTGAACCAAAGCAAGGTGCTACCTAGAGGAGGATAGTCACTGCCACTTGGCCACATGTCTGGGGACATATGGCAGGAAGTGGACCTTACCTGATCTGGGGGGATGACTGCTGGCATGCACAGCCTATCGCCTAGCACCAGACATCAAGAAAAGAGGCTGACAAATACATACAGAGAATGGGCCCAACATATTTTTTTTATTATTTTGCTTCTTCCAAGACTTTCTCCAGTGGATCCATTACTGGCACCCAATGAGCTTATTCATTCCAGGGGTACAAGAACCAGGCATTCTCAAGTTAGAGGAGAGTCCTATTGCCCATTCATTCCTGCCTGGGAAACCCCATCAATTACCCAATGACAGCCTGGTGGTATAGAGTAAGCTAACTTGCTAGTCCTCTGAGGCAGCCTACCCTCTCCCCCTGGGAGCAGTGCATCCACCTCTGGCAGCTCATCCAAGCTTTGACATTGCTGTCTCCTGACAGGAAGCATGTCACTATATGCCAAGTTCCTGTCAGCTACCAATGCAAGATGAAGTGTGTGAGAATGGACTAGACAGGCTAAAACTCCAATGGGTAACACCTAGTGCTCCAGTTAGGTATCATCCATGTAGTGAGCTGGACCCCCCCTCCAAGAATGGGTTAGCCATCAGCCATTGCTCAAATCCATCCTCATTAGCAGGTGCTACAGCAGGTTGAGCCGCTATTCAAACTCAGGTTGTCTGCAGCGTAATCAGGTCTTTATCCCTCTATGCCATGACATGGCTCAGGTCCAGCATAATATTAGGACAAATTTTATGGTCCCACTGTGGGCAGTGGAATGCTGCAGCCATCCATTTTTGTAGCACCCCATGACATAAGGTAGGCATCATACATCCTACAATAGTCCCCTTTGAAATGATGAATACCGTGCATGCTCTAGGAGGTCCTAAATCTTGTCCAAATGCTACAGAAGAGGCCAGACAGCTTGGTGAACATCCACATTGACTGCATTCTGCAGGTGGTGGTGTACCCTGTACTGCACAACATTGTCTGGGAAATAGAGAAATATTTATAACCATGTCCCAGTCTCAGTGTTCCAGCACTACAAAACAAGGTTATACATACTGACAGACTACCTAGCCACTTAGAAAAGCCAGATCAACAGGGATATTGTAATAATACATATGTATAGCAAGTGACATCAGATATATTGTCTGATTGGCAGCACTACATGGCATCCAAGGAGAGCCCTGCATGCTGGTATGCATGGGCAATGTTGCTACTTAGAGCTAGAAATGTGCCATGCATATACACGACAGGTACTAGCAACTTCTGTATGACTACTGCACATGGTGCAGGAATGCACCATATCCTTACACAATGGCCAATACCAGCTTACAGAGAACAATCACACAAAGTGATGCATGTGTGGAAGTGACAGAAGTGCATCTTAGGCACATCTCTTTTAGATAATTATACATAGGTTCATAGGTTACTAGGCTAATGACAACTAAGGCACTTACAAGCCTAACTGCACTCCAAACCATTTGGGTCCCAAGTATCATGGGCGCCTATACAGGCAGTGGTCAGGTAGTAGGGAGGTAACTAAGGATTTGTAGGAGGAGGTTAGTTAAGATAATACTTTTCTTAGTAACAGTATCTGTTCACAAGGGACATGGGGGCAGACCATGGGTAAATTTCCCATTTCCCATCCAGTTGTCAAGGTTACATTTGAATAGGGTCAAGGATGAACTCTGTTTAACATGCATGGGGAGTTTATTCCATAATGTGGGGATTCTTTGGGAAACATAGTTGTCTCTCCAGCATGTTCTGTTTGTGCCATAAGTGAGTTTCAGATCCCTGGATCTAGTATTTCTGGTGATCTTTGTTTTGTGCATGTGCAACAGATCCATCAGGAAGGGGTCTGAGAAAGCCTTGTAAGCCAGGCAAAGACCCCCAGTCAACAGCCTGCAGGAGACTGAATACAGATACAGAGCCTTTAGGTGATCAGTGTAGGACAAGGTATTCTGCCATGAATTTTCCTGGTGTGAAACCTTTGTGGGCAGTCCAACTGTTGCAAGTGCCTGGTTAGATACATACCAAAGGGAGCATGGCATTCAACAACAGGTCTGATAAGGACCAAGTAGAGTGGTACTATTACTTCCTTGGACCCGAATGCTATGTCCTTACCTATAAATTAAGTTACACAGAATGATTTTCTTACTATCTTAGCTACAAGTTGGTCAACAGCCAGATTGCTGTCTACATGTGTTTCCCAGATCCCCTACTACTAGGTCTATTCTTACTGGTGTTTTATCGATGGAGTAATTAACTTGGATTGACAGTTTCCCAAAGGGCATTATAATGCTTTGTACCAGCAATTTGTCAGTAGTAAACCCTCTTGCAAGATGCTGGAAAAATGTATAATAACCCCTAGTTTGCAGTTATCTGCTAACTTGGTGAACCAGAGGCCTTGAACATTAGGCTTGGCTTCTGAGAAGTAGATGCCAAGCAGGAATAGGCCCAACACAGATCCCTGGGGTACACCACTAGTGACCATTCTCTTGGTTGACGTGGTCTCACTCATCCTGACTTCTTGGGTCCTGTCTGTGAGTAACCTGACAATCCAGTGAATCATGTAGGGATTTATGCCTAGCTCAGAGAGCTTGTCAACAATGCCTAAGTGGAGTATTGCACTGAATGCCTTGGCCATGTCAAGATATGCAGTATGCACTGTTTTATACTTGTCTGTTGCATTCGTGACCCTCTCAAAGAAGTCTATCAGGTTAAGTAGGCATGATCTTCCCTTAACAAAGCCAGATTGGGATAGGTCCAGTGTCTGTAGTTTGCCAATGTCCTTCTTTATCATTTCCATAATAATTCATTCTATGGCTTTGTATATTAGGCTTTTTAGACTGATGGGTCTGTAGGTCCCAAGTCCAGTTAATGGTCTGACATTTGAAGAAGAATGACTGTTGTGGTCCTCCATTCACTTGGAATGTAGCCCGTTTCAAGGCTGTAGTTGATGAGTGCCTCAAGTGGTCCTGATATGTCTTGTTTTAGACTGTTCATGAGGCAACCAGAGATGTTGTTGGGACCCATGTAGGTGGTGTTCTTAGCTTTAGTGAGAGCTGCCAGCACCTAGTCCCTGCTAAAAGTTGGGGGTAATATGTTGGCAAGGATTTCACCTGGTGTAGTTAGGGGGGAATGGATGGTGAAGTTGAGTTGCATTTATTGGCCAGTAGATTTGCTATGTCACCCTGATCAGTGAAGGTGGTGCCATTCACCACCAGTTCAGCACACTGCCATGTGTTACATTTAAGGTTTTGGACATAGCTGAGGAAGGCTTTGCGATTGTCCTTAGCCTGCAAGGCTATCCATAAATTGTAGATGGCCTTGTTGGACTTAATTAGACTTCTTAGCTTCCTGTTTATTTGGATAAATGAGCACTTGTCTTTAAGGCAGTCACTCTTCCTGATTTTGACAATGTGTTTTCTTCATTTATTATATACCCTGTTTAGGTGAGGATTCCACCAGTTGGGTTTCTTACTAGTGTTTGTTTTAGGTTTACTTCTGGTAAGTATGGCAGCCTCTATGCAGCCATTCATATGTTTGTATAGGAAGTTTTTGAATAGTTCTGCACAGGTAGCTATGGTCTCTCGAGGGTAAGGCTAGCTTTGAAATTTGACAAACTGACATATAACAGCATATAGTCTGCCACAGAATAGTTCCTAAGTCTTACTGGTTTAGCTGGGTTTTCTGGGTTAATTTTTACTTCAAAAGAGGCAGGTTTGTCATGACATAGGTAAAGTACAATGCTCTCCTTTGTTGGTACCAGATCCAGTATGTCTGATCCTGTGGTTGGAGCATGCACTATCCATTTTAGGTTGTTTGTGTTGGTACGTTTCACAGTCTAAAGAGGGGTAGTTAAAGTCACCCATGAATAGGGTGTTTGGTTGGATGGTGAGCACTTCTAGTAAGTTTAGGTAAAAATTTTGAGACTCAAGAGCCATAGATGGTGACCTGCATTTAGCCATGATATGTTGAGAGACCTTATCTGCAGTGACTTGCACATGCTGTATGGTATCATCCTGTTTAACCAACTTACTGGTATGTTTGTTGCTAACATAGATTGAGACAGCTCCACCTTTGGCCTCAGATTGTTCTGCATTTGGTCTAAATATGTTGAAGGCAATATGAAGCCTTACACTACTGGAGTTCTCGAGAATATACATATATGATGTACCTTGATGTCAAATAAGGCAATCACATACCTCTCAGCTGTCCACCTGATGGGGGCAGTCCCTGTGGCTGGTACCCTTTGATGCTACATAATGAGCAAATGGTGTATACCTATGTATCTACATGTGTGCCAGATGCCTGATAAAGGTATGCCAGTGTCCCTTCTTGCATCTTTCATCAGTATGCTATATAAGGGTCTACTTCCACCTATCAGAATTACAATTTAGCAAAACTGAAATAAGTGAAAGAGCATTTAAATGAAAATGCATTTTCATGAAAATCAGTACACCAAAAAAAAAAAAAAAAGCACACACGCACAAAAAAAAAGAAATAAAACAAATGCATTTAAGCAGGGGAGGCAAGCCCCCCTGTATCCCCTATATTATATACTAACTTCAAGATTGCACTACAGTGGGGAAACGGGAATATTCCCTTATCCTCACTGTACCGGTATCTATAACAACTACTCGGTGTACTGAGTTTCGCAAAAGTGAATTTTCTTTTAAAAGCACTTTCACTGAAGTGGAATCGCTTATTTCAGTTTCAGTAAACTGTAATTTCGATGGGTCATAATAGACCCATATGCATACTTAATACTATTTAAAAAAACTTTGCATGTTGCTCTGTTCTTGCTGGATCATGCTCCGTTTCATATTGGTGGAACATTTTGCTCCCTATAGTTGATAGTGTTTTAACAGCTAACAAGTTAGCATTTGCATGAGATGCCATGTATCACATATCTGGCTTTATATACGTTTGGGGGGGGGGTTGGGGTGAGGGGGGGGTGTGTACTTGCTGCACAACTACACCATACAGCTAATTTGTATGTTTAAGTTTGTTTTATTGTATTGATTGTTATGAAAAGGAAGCTTAATTTTACCCCCATGAATGGCAGCAGGTCCTACTTGATGCCATAATGACGGATGTCCCCTTTCCAATGACATGTAGTAGAACCATGAGGTGAGGCAGAGGTGCTGGACTGAGGTGACAGCAGATGCATGAAGTGGGTGGGCTTGGAAGACGATTGCAAGCTGAGAGCCATTATTAACTCCCCAAATTACATAGACATTCTACATAAAGGCCTCACTGAAACCAATGACTGGTGTCAAAACCATGGCCTTAAGCTCAATGCCAAGAAATGCATTGTCATTCCCTTTGGGAAAAACTCAGTGCCCATGAATTACCACATCAATGGTAATCCACTGAACACTGAAGGCGTTATAAGAGATCTGGGAACGCAGGTTGATAGCAACCTCTCCTTTGACAACCACATTGCCACTGTGGTCAGGAAATCCTTCTATGTGGCACATCTCATTAGGAAGGATTTTGAATCTAGGAAGAAAGAAGTCATCATCTCTCTCTACTCTTCCCTCATTAGACCATATGGCATGCACCTCACTAGACACCTACAACAACTTTAGAGGCCACAAATGTACTTCACAAAGAGGAAACTTGGCCTTAAACACATGCCCTATATGGACAGACTCAAAAAACTCCAGCTATTCTCTGTCTCATATCGCCTGCTTAGAGGCGATCTCAGCTTGACCTACAAAGCCATGTCTGACCCAGTGCTGTTAAATATGCTGCATCTGAAGAAATCCCAATCCCTCCACACCACATGCTCCAGAGACCTCAATCTCATTACCACAATCAACAGAACATACTGGAGGAACAGTTTCTTAACCCAGAGACTGCCCATGCTTTGGAATAAACTTCCCATACATGTCAAGCAGAGCACTTCACTGGCCCTCTTCAAGAGAAATCTTGACGAGTGGATGGGAAATAGAAAATTCATCCCTGGGATCACTTCAGTGGCCTTACTTGATAGAGGCACTGGGAACTGGGTAAATCCTATGGGCTAGGCTTATAAAGGCTCCAGGATCATTAGCCTAGTACACATCTATGAATATATGAGCCTATGAATCAAATGCTGATGCAGGTTAACAGACCTGCAACCGATGGTCACAAATCAGGGCAGTTCTGCTGCAGGTCTTCCTGGACAGTAGCTGCATCCTCACTCTAAATACACTATTAATAGAAGATGAAAATCTGCTTCCTTTCCTCATGCAAGAACTTTCTATCAAGGGCATTCCTGATGAGCTGTAGGTCAGGGCATTTCATGTAGGGAAAAAGTATCATTACAATGCCATAGATTCAAACTGTATAGTCATCTACCAACATATATCATGTTCAGTTTGGAGATAATAGTCTGCTCCCACTCCTCATGGGATACTAACAAGATTACACCACTTAATATTGGCTACTATCCACAGACGCTGGGATGACATTACACCAGATCAGGCATGTATGCCAGTTATCATCACATATATGGGTGTTAGGAATGTGAATATCCTAACACTGACAGGTTGTAATATCTTTACAAGCCTTGCTAGGTAGACTTCTATGACTTCCTAGGCCTTACCTGATATGAACTGCTAGGGCACCGAATGAGGAAGTGGTACATACAAAGCTGATGTTGGTACTGCTGAGTCCATTCCAAGACAGACACAGGAGATGGCATGACACAGCCATGTGCAGTTATAAAGCAGGCATGCTATGATCATTGATAGTGATGATAGCATATTCAGCACTCATATGTGACAGACTATGGCAGGGTCTAGAGAGGACTCCCCTACAGGGCTCCCTAGGTCATCCTCCATAAACAACTCTGGGATAACTGTAAGGGGGAACTGACATAAGTGGCCCAGAGTAAGGCCACCACAACAGACCAATTTCCTTCTCATAGTAGTGTTGTTTCTATGTCTGATGGGGATGCTATGTGTGATGTAGCATCTCATTGTCATAGGGACAGACCTCCTTTGTGTCCCCCGCATTACTGCTATTTCCATCAACTACCTCAGGCCAGAGCTGGGGTGGCTGTAACTGCGACACTCCTAGAGTGTCATGCATACATGCTGCAGCACAGTGTGTTAGTGCTATCTCATTTTGCATCTGAATTGCATTCTGTAGACCACAGCTTACACTGTGTGACCTAAGCAGCCAGTGTTCAGTCTTCCAGGAGGCATACTCATCCCATTCAGTTATGTACTTGCATCATGCAGCAGGAGTTGCATGGTGCTATTGGTCAGAGAATGCTGTGTCATGGAATGCATGATACCATCTGGTCATTACATGCTGTATTGTGTTTGCTGCCCTCATATGTCCAGTCTCAGGTGTTGCAAGCATGCACCACCTCGAAGCAGACAGCTACACAATTTCCCTATGCATTTGGTGTGTCTGAGGTGACCCTGTCATGTACCTCAACATCCTAACCCTATGCTTGTCTTGCCATGCTTTCTGTGGGCACAGGACACAGGTAATGAAGCACATTGCTGTACATGCATTCCAGTTTGGACCTGAACTGATGGCAGAGGTATGTACCATAACAGCACAATAGGCAACCACAGCTTTGTGAATGGAGGTGAGGGAAGCAGCACTGACAAGGCCATCTACCACTTATGGGGGTTGGAATAGGGGCACCTAAGTAGGTACATCACATGGAAGATCTTCAGGTCCTGGCCACCGTACTGCAGCTTCTGTTGCAGTCTGCTCCATGTAACTAGCATAGGTAATGATGACAGTAGCTCAGGACCCTTAATGATAATAACAGTAATTTATACATGACTGCTCATCTGAGATGTTTTATACGTATCTATACATATGTCATCCTATTGGTCTGCTATGATTACCAGTGCAAATGCCTTTTCTTACAATTATCACATCTTACCTTCATCTGAAGACCTGTGTGATTATGGCATCACAATCCACTGTGCCTGTCATTATCATGGCACCTGTGTACCATGCAGTGGTACAGGAAATTGTGGGAATCATGGCTACTGCCAAAGCATGAGCTGATCACAGTGTCATAGCTGCATCAGGAGTACAACCACAACACAGTGGTAGGGGAGATATGTTTGTGTTGTATGTCTGTTGTAGGCATGCATTTCGCATAGTTACACCCTTACCATATGTAACTGCATTCACTTTGGTGCTTCCATGTTGTGTTTTCACAGCACAGGCCTGTGCAGTGGTGATACGTGCAGAGGCTGGGGCAAGATAAACAGCACCAGTGCTGAGGCTATAAATGATGTGAAATACATACACCAAAGTTAGTGTCAGATGACACACAGTGGCACTGATTGTCTCCATCCTTGGTGGTCCTGCACCCTACATATAGGGTAATGCACAGACACATATAAGTTTGATCCTGTGGCTGTAAAGTCTCAGTGCTTATTGTCCTCAGATGGAAAAGGACCTTCCATGGCTCTGAGCCTCAGCATTGCTCCCCCAGCAGCCAATGGGGGTTGAGTGTTGGCATAAGGGAGATGGAGGTTGGCATAATGGTTAAGGTGTCTACCTCACAGACAAAGGTTACAGAGTATGATTCTCACTTCTGAAGGGAAATTGGCTAGGCTCAAAATGGCCTGCAAGGTCAGCTAGCCTAGTGGTTATCCATGAACCTATGAACTTATGTGTGCCAAATATGGGGATAAACACCATAATTCAACCTTAGAGGTGTGCCTGACACTATTATGCATCACAGTTGGTCAGTGAACCATATGTAGTGCTTGTAATTAATCAGTAAATGAGCATAAATATCACATAGCACAGTCTGCTGCTACACTGGCTAGCATGGCACATATGGCTATGTTGTGTGGCATTCAGGAGGATGCCACCTAGCATAATCAACAACTTAATGAGGTCAGTGAGTCCAGAGACAATACAATGATTGGTCTTATGATGTTTGTGGTGATGCCCCACTTTCAGTGCCATCTCCATGTGGATGACTTCAAGTTCCATCATTGATGCCCATATTGGCAGTGTTGTCAGTGGTTAGTACAGGGCATTTATCTGGAGTGACCATGTAGAAGGGCTGTCATAGGATGCCCACTCAGCACTAGTCTCAGGAAGGTTAGGATGAGCTTCCGCCCCTCATTGTGAGCTACAATGACACCCAACTTCCTTTGGCAGGAGACCTCAACAGCCAACTCCATCTAGGTCAGTGTCCTGCAGTGACACACCATCCTTGCCACAGGAGGGATTCACCCAATTTTAGCCGAATGCTATCATGATCATGTAGCAGCACCTCATCTCTGTTACAGAATGGTGCTGACACAGAGTACATTTTCATACAAGACCCTCATGTCCACCTCCTTTGACATTATCCCCCTAGCCGGTTTATGATGCCAACCATATGTCATTGTTCCCCTTAGCAAATGTGCAAATTATAACAGCTGTGACCTACTACACCTTCCATCCTGTGTAGTATATGTGGTGGTACCTGATGAACAGTGTTAACTGACCTTTTGCTGCCCAGCATAGCCTATCATTAACACTGCATGTATTAGGTTTGTTCTTTGTGACACTACACTGTAAATGTATATTCGTCATGGCCCATAGTGCTGGATTATGTGTCACTATTTCACCTAGCCACAGGGACACTTAAACAGCCAGCAAAAGACATCACTTGGAGTTCACATGCCTTATTAGGTCACATGCTACATTTTGCAACATGCCATGTCATGTACCAGAAGAAGTAGACATGTTTACATCCAACGAGAAAGAACACTGATGAGGATTTACATTTCACAGGGGGTATGCTTGGCATTAAAACTGCAACTGACTGCACACATATCACCCAATGGAGCTAATATTTTCCTTTCCTGATTCTAACAATACTGAAGCAGAAGGCTTTCTCTGCATTTGTATGTTTATGTGTGTGTTTTTAATTTGACCCTTGGCACTGGAGCATTCATCACTGATAACGCTAATGTCTACATAAATTGCCCAAGATATTACTGTGTCGGGATTCTGAATAAAGAGAAATGGTTTGATGATATGGCAAGCTGAAGATAACAGTGGCATGAATCCTGGAGATATAGAGGAACAGATCCATTCATTTGACAGGTGAAGTTTAGTTGTATTTTAAATGAGTTTGCATTCAGAACAGGTTTCGGCGATATTGGGATGTGGTTCCATCATTTAGCTACAGTATTTGAATATAGAGTTACCTGCACCTGACTAGTGATTTTTCTCCAGTGTGTTAAATTCTGCTGGGGGGAGTAGTGTTTTAAAAGTTGTTAAGGGCCGGAAAATGTACTGGCTTATAGAGAAGTCTATATATTGTAGTTAGCTGAGAGAGAGCTAGATGATGTGGTAGTTCTAACCAGTTTAATTCTCCAAAGGGTAGGTAGTAGTGTGTTCTATTATTAAACCTTACTGCAAATGTGGCTATATTATTATAACATTTCTCAAGTCTGGATAGTCATGGGACATGAAGGTTAGTGAAGCTTGAAGCAGCTTAGAGGAGGGATGGCAGTAAGAAAGTACAGGCTATATATCTTCTGGCTATGTTAGTGAGGCAGGCTTTTACTCTGTATAATGTATGTAGGTTTTGATGATTTTTTTTAATCATATGTGATACACAGTTGTCAAATTTCAACTGGTTATCTATGATTATACCCATTAATTTTGTATGGTTTACTTATGCTGTCATGGTTTTGTTGGCTGAGAAGATGGTGAATACTGTTGTTTTGCCAGAGATGTGTTTTGAGGAAAGGATGAGTAATTTAGTTTTTTTGGTGGTTTAGCAGTAGTTGTTAATTACTCAGCCATGTTTCAACAGATATGAAGAATTGCTGTGTATAGACGTCTTAGAGTTATCAGAGAGGTTTGGCAAAGCAAATTAGGTCACATCACCAGCATATTGAACTAGGGTAGCATTTTTTGTAGCAGTGCACAGGTCATTAACGAATATGTTGAAACATACAGGACATGGTGTAGATCCTTGTGGGAACCAGTAGTTAGAGGCAAGAAGGTGAAGAAATCATTTTTCCATTCCACTACTTGTCCTCTGTTTGAGAGGTAGGTATGGAACCATTGCAATGAAGATTTTGTGAGCACTACGGATGAGATTTTATGTAAGAGCCTCTGGTGAGAAGCAATATAAAAAGCTTTTGATAAGTCTAGGAAGATGGTTGAGAACAGGCATCTGGTCTTTCTACAGGTGTTGACAGTATTAAAATTTGTCAAAGCAGTAGTTGTGCTGTGATAAGGACAGGAGATGGGCTTAGTTGAAGACAGAAGTGGTTATTAGATAGTTTAGATGATGCATATCAATATATTTTATATTATTTTGATAGGGATGATAAAATAGCCGTTGGCCTATAAATTGAAAGATCTGTTTTCATTCCAGCCTTATGCAGTTGAATAATGAATGTTTTTTTCCATAGTGAGGGGACTTCATTTTCAGATGTGGATCAATTTATCAAAATTGAAACTGGATATGCAATAGCCTCAGCTGCTAAGTCAAGATATTTGTGACATAACATAGTGTAAACACATGCATACATGTGTATCTACCATTACTCTACTCTTCCAGGACTGGATGAAGTGTACATTTGTTGATTTCAACTCCTGAATATGCAAGTACCTGATTGCTGATTCCCTGTCAGTGGGCGTTTCTCACTGTCTTGCTACTGTGTAACCATGAAATTAGTATATTTAAGTAAGGATGCTATAGAACTGCAAGGCCACTTGCCCTTCCTGCAAAAACACTTTCTTTAGATAGTTTCAGTAAGCTGCAGTGCTCACCAGTTTGTTTCATCTGGTTGTACTGGGTGTAATCAGTATTGCGTGGATGGTCCCTACCCACAAACAGAATATGCCATGGATTAAGTCAGTGAGTGCATAAAGGGCATTGTCCCAAAGAGTTACACAAAAAAGTATGTTACAGCTGTTGCCATAGTAAAGGGTTGTCTGTTTAGTGAGTGAAATATTTAGTAATTAACCACTTTATTTATTTATTAAGTTAGTTATTCATTTAAAATGTGTTAACTGCATGGGTGAACTGGTCCAAGGACCCTTTTCATTCACAACCTGGGTCAAAGATTACAGGAAGTACAACTAAACATACTAGAGGATGTAGAAATTTGCTTGGGCATTGGCAGTAATATAACTGTAGATATAACACAGTACTGAATTTTCAGTTAGAAACAGATCATGTTGAATTTTCAGGTAGGTATAGTTCATTACGGACAGAGCAAATTATTTTACAGTTCAATTCTAAAGAAGCATTTCAATGAATATGATGAGATAAATTAGTATTAAACCAGTAGAATGGAATGCATAAATATTCCCTGCCTTATATAGGTGTTTTTAATCCCACATATCAGAAGCACTTACAGGTGTGCTGCTTTATCAGATAGTTTTTTTTAGTTGTATCTTGAAGCTAGTAAGTTTGCTCACTTGTCTTATTTCTTTTGTGGGTTTTTTCCAACTGAAAGTTACATTTTAAGATCTTTTTTTTTTTTGTAGTGACTAATTTGCAGGATTGCCTGGCTGAGTACCATCTATATTTTAAGAGCGTAATTACAATCCCTATTAATTAAACAGTCTGGTCTCTAACAGTAGGCAGTATTTAGTACTAAGGAGCTTGTAAGTAAGAATCTTAAGCAGTAGGTAATTTCTTGCTGAAACTGTAAGCAATCTGCCATCATTTATTGTAGTACAGTGAGGGTTTCTGTTGTTAGCTATGTGATGAAATGTATTTTATTCTCAGTGGTTTATAATAATGTGGTATTAGAAGCTGAGTTTGTAACAGCAAGGGGCAGTTCTTATGTGATCCAAGGAATAAGTACACTGATGGCTACAGAACATCTGGCTTTTGAAGTTTAGAGATTGCATATTGCATAGACTGCTTTAAGTTGTCCTAGTACTTTGTTAACTTGGGTCTCTAAGAGAAGGGTAAAAGATAAATGCTGCACAAACACCATGGTACATTTCTGTCTAGTCAGCCAGTGAGAAAAGTATTTGGTCTGAGCCCACAGTACAAAATATGCGGTATGCCCATACCCATTATTGTTGGCTGCACTCACACAACATTTAGCACGTGTGGAATCCGGCCGAGTACATTGCTGCTGCCTAGGTTTTTGCCATTTATGGGTTATGATGCCTACATTTTTAAGTGCTGCAATAAGGTAGCTGTCAGTCATCAGTTGTACCTATCTGAGTATGTTGTACATATAGTGCACTCATACAAACACAATGCACTGCACTCTCTGATGGATGAACTGCATGCTATACCTCTGCTGTATTATAGCTAGATCAGACACCAGAATGCATCTGTATGCTCTACCCAGTGTTGCATGCACCACCTATACACCCTGCAACATGAGTTAACTGTGGCCCAGAATTGTTTGCCACTCCTATACCTTCTGTGCTTACTGCATTGTGATGCTACTGCCATAGGTGCACTTGCCATTAGTGCGGGGATACCCCTATCAGCTTGTCCTCCAGCAGGAAGCAGCTATCACATTACCTTTGCAATCAAAGACTAGTATGTCTCATCATGCTGGCTAATATCACATATGCTGTATATATAACCAGCAGGTGCTGTATATATACAAACCTTCCACTATATTTCCCAGAGTTCAACCAGATGAAACAAACTAGTCAACACTGCAGCTTAGTGAAACTATCTAAAGAAAGTATTTTTTTCAAGAAAAGCAAGTGCCCTTGCACATCCATACCCTCCTTTCTTAAATATACTAATTTCATGGTTGCACAGTTAGCAGGACAGAGAAAAAACTCACAGAAAAGTAATCAGCAGTCAGGTACATGTGTATTCAGGAGATGAAATCAACAAATTTATACATCATCCAGTCATGGAAGACTAGGGTAATGGTAGATACATATCCATGCATATGTTTGCACTGTGTTATGTCACAAATACATTATTAGATGGGCTGTGCTTCACTACTGTGTTCTGTTATAACACTTGCAAGTATGTATGTCAGTGCATGTTGGTGTCATGACTGTTTCCAGAATTTATGTATTTGGGACTGTATTGCACAATGTATTTATCTGCATGCAGCTGTGGGTCATATCCCATACTGATGGATCTTCTGATTTATGTTTTTTAGATACCAGGAAGGTGAGACAGATCAACAAATGGAAGAAACAGAGGAAACACAGCAGAAGCTGCATGGATGCTGTGCAGCACAATGAAGAATATGTCACTGAAAGGGTGGTGAAACCTCTCTTCAAGAATACAGAGGAGCTGTGGCAACACATCTAGCAGGCACTGGGCCTGTCTGGATAGACACACCATTGGGTGTTTCAAATAGTTAATGCGGTGGAAGCATGTGCCAAGCAGGCAAAGTAGTGTATGTTCTGCCAGTACTTTGATCAAGGCATGGCCGACTTTAGTGCAGGATGACCAGTGCTGGCCAAGACCATTTTCAACCTTCACTTTAAAGGCATCAATGCACACCCTCATGTTAGCAGCTATCTGGATGCTTACCATCAGGTTTCTAGCTTCATAGCTACGTACTAAGCAATCAAACTGCAGACTATTATAAGCCTAGCCAATATATATATATATATATATATATATATATATATATATCTGCATTCAAAGGTTTCCTTTAGCCTCGAGCAGGGCAAGGCTGATAGACCTGGGAATAATTTGAGACTGCCCACCAATTTTCTAGGTTCAACTTGAAGATGGTGTGATGCCCCAGCACTGGCCCAGTAATCAAGGAGCCTCAATCCTCACCCCTGGCAACAGTGGGGGATGTACACACTGGGAGGATGACAAGTACACACACAGTAAAGTACAATTTCTCTTAAGAGCACACAGATACCACAGTCAGTCTGGGGCTGGTTTCTCCCTCTTTCTCCAGATTTCCAGTAAGACTCCCCACTGGCACAGCTATAGAGTTGAGATCTCAGCTGAGTGGCCAAAACAAGACCTCCAGCACCCTCTCTGACCAACCAGTGCTTTGTGTCCCTGCCCAAGTAACTGGCACACACACACACACACACACACACACACACACACACACACACACACACACACACACACACACACACACTTTGAGGTTTGATTTATATACACACACCTGGGAAAGGCTGGCACAGGTTTACTAGCTATGCCTCTTTCTGCTCAGACTATAAGATAGTTTTCACTGCCACCAGCCACTACTTATCAGCTGCTTTTAGACCCTTAACATAGGGTGTCCAATCCTACTGTGTAATGTTACTATTAATCCAAATGGTAGTTTGACCAAGAGAAAGACTATTAGGAGTGGCCTGCACAATGTCACCAAATAGATATGCAAGTACTCGAAGAGCTTAAATATGTCTCACAACTATCAGCCACAAAGATAGGTTTAAATATATTTAATAATAAATAATAAAAGAACAAGAAAATACTCAGTAAATCATCACAGTGACATCAGAGTTCAAAATTGCAGGACATATTTAAAACAACATTGTAGGACAGTCTCAAATAAATACAGAAAACATCTAAATTAATCTTTACTATATTCCTAACTATATCTAAAAGAAATTATTTTAACCTAGTTAACTTATTTACAGCATGGAAAGTGTGGTGAATGGATCTTCTAGCTGATGTTGTTGTCACGTCAAAGACAGATAGAAAATGCACAGTAAATGTCTCAGAGAGTTCTTAAATTAATATCAAATATTACTGCTGGGATACTTGCAGTATGACATCACTTTTTGTTCACCTGATTTCAGTTCCCAGGCTCAAAAAAACATTGCTAGAAATGGCTAGCATTTAGCATCTCCCTGTCAAAATACAGACTTCAGATGTTTACAACTGCTGGAAGACATAAAACAATAAATCGCTTACAAAACAATGCAGAAGGCTTCCTAGTTTTAGACACCCTGTCTCCTTGCTGCATTGAAACAAAGTTTTATGGCGCAGTTATAAAACAATTTAATTTCAACTATTTTCTTTAAGTTTTGCAAGTTAACCCTCTATGTTCTAGTTTCCATGGTTAAAATATATACATTTGCTTTGGTACAATAGTTTATATACATTTCTGTTCTTTACAGTAGGGTGCGCCGTGGATACATCTTTAAACTCCGTACAGACAACATACAGTTCTAATATAGTGGTAACACAAGTAATTGCATCCTGTTGATATTCACAAATGACATATAACTATCTACAAAATTCCAGCAAGCTGGGCTGGCAATATTTCCCTTTGTCACACTTCTCCTCTCACCCTCAAAGACTCAAGCTAGTTTTTCAAGGGACCCTGTCTGGGAATAGATTAGTCCATATCCTGTATTGAGATTCCAACTGCCTTGGGATTGCTGAACCCAGTACAATGCTACACTGTCCTATCATATGCCTGCAACCCTAGTCTCCACCATAGTAATTTGGGACATGGCTGGCTGGCTCCCTCTAGCCATAGATCCCCCTCAAACTCCTCCTGCCTTGTACTGCAAATACTTAGCACCAGGGCCTCCCTGTCATGGTAAGGTTTCATCATGTTAACATGGTAGAGTTTGTACACCTGCCTCCTGCCTAGCAGCTCTATTATGTATTTAACATCACTGACCTTCCTTACCACTTTGAAGGGTCCCTCCCAAGCTGCCTGCAGCCTGTTGTGTCTAACAAGAATGAGAAACACTACTTGCTGCCCCACAGCATACTCTCTAGCTCAAGCATTCCTGTCATGCCAGAACTTTTTTCTGCTGTTGGGCTTCTGCCAGGTTCTCCTAGGCCAAGCCCATGAGTTCCCTGAACTTTGGCCTGAGGTTTAGGACATATGCCACAATTGATTCCTTGTGGGATTCACACTCACTCTCCCACTCATCTCAAATCAAATCTAGTGGTCCTCTCACCATATGCCCATACAGCAACTCAAAAGGTGAAAGACCTGTGGATTCCTGGGGCACCTCTCTGTAAGCAAACAACAGATGGCACAAATATTTGTCCCACTCCCTCTTAAACTGCTCTGCAAATGCTCATAGCATGGTCTTTACTGTAGAGCTTAAACTCTCAACCAGACCATTAGTCTAGTGATGGTAGGGGGTGGTCTTTAGGTGCTTCAACCCACAGTGCTTCCACAGACAAGCCAGCAGGTTTGACATGAAATTGGCACCTCCATCAGTCAGTATTACTTTTGGAAAACCTACCCTGCTGAAAATCTCTAACAAAGCATTTGCCACCTTTTCAGCCTCAATGGAGGACAAAGCCACCTCTTCAGGGTATCTGGTAGCATAATCTACTACCATTAGGATATACTGCTTCCCTGGGGAACTTGGGATACTCAGAGACCCCACAATATCCATATATACCCTCTGAAATGGCTCCTCAATCACAGGCAAAGGCATCAAAGGAGCTTTCACCTTGTCTCCTGCCTTGCCTATCTTTTAGCACTGTTCAGAGATCCTGCAGTACCCTGTTACATCTCTGGATATCCAAGGCCAATAAAATGTCTGTATAATACATCTCTTTGTATGCTTTATGCCCATATGACCTACAAAGTGAATATCATGGCCTATGGCTAGAAGTGCCAGACCATAGGCTCTGAGCACTACCAACTGCTGTAGTCTCTTACCCTCTAGTCCTCCCTCAGGGGATCACTCTCTATACAGTAACCCTTTGTCCCAGTATACAGATTCCTCCTTCCCTTGAGAATCAGGTGCCTCACTAGCTATCTCTCTCAGGCCTTGCAATTTAGGGTCTGAGAGCTGAGCCTGTCTCAGCTCCCTCTTGGTAACCCTTCCCAGCTACTCTTCCACAAGAAGTCTGGTATTCTCTGACAGTGCTGCCTCACTATCAGCCTGGATACTACTACTCACCTCTGCCCTTGCAGTCACTCTGTCCAAGGGAAAATCAGTAACCACAAGCATTTGTGGCTCACCTTCAGTCTCACTGCTTCAAGGTAGCTCCCTCTCTGAAGTAACCACCACACCAGTCCTGGGTTCAAGTCTGCAGTCTGTCTGGGTCTCCCCAGGCTACCAGACCCACATGCTTGTCTCCAAGCCTGACTGCGTGTCACTGCATGCACACAAGGTATTCAGTTATCAAAATCATTCCCTATCAGGACATCTGTGGGATATCCTGAAAGACACCTACTTGCTGGCTTCCTTTTCAACCCTCCCAGTCAAGATGAACCCTAGCCAAGGGTATTTGGAAATAAGGTGTTCCTAAAGCTCTGACAGGAAGTAGACTGCCAAGCAAGTAGTGCTCCTCTTTAACCATTGCAGGCTTCACAATGGTTAGGTTAGAGGCTGTGTCTCTCTTAGCAGTGGCCTCTTTCCCATCCACTAAGGTAGGATATAAGCTCTTGTGGTAGTTTAGTACCTTTGTTGTCTGCAAACAACTGGCATTCTGTCGTTACCATTTACTGGCTTTCTCACCTTTTGTTCCCCACCTTGCCTCCATGGACATCTATATGCTACATGGCCCCACTGGTTGCATTTGAAACATTTAACCCTTGGTCCTGGGCATATACCTGGACTAGTGGCTTCCCCTGCTACTGGTGGACACTGTTGGGACAGTCTAGGCTGCCAACCATGGGTTCCCTTAAACCCATGAGCAGCACTGGGTATCCCTTTCCTATGCAGTGATGCCCTGCTTGCTAGGTATAGGTCTCACTTTTTCCCAACTCATCTACTGTATTACATTCTCTATCTGCTTACCAGATTCTCATTTCCTCAGGCAAAGTGCTAAGGGCTTGTTCCCTCACCAAAAGGGCTGCCAGCCCATCAAAAGTGGTGACCTGACACCCACTCACCCACCTGTAAAAATAAGTGCTTAGTTCAGCAATATATTCACACACACGTTCATCTGCCTTGTGTCTATGCTCACAAATAATTTTTACTATAAGCTTCAGGTGTTAACCTAAAACACTCTAAAAGACAATTTTTAACAGTGTTATAATTTCAGCAATCAGTATCAGACAATTTAGAAATATCAGTTACAGCTTTACCATGAAGTAAGGGGGTCAGGAACCGTACCCAGAGCCCTTGGTCAACATTATGCTGTTTACTGACTTTTGACTCCTAAAAACAGAGATGGCTAACTTCACAGCACCCATGCCAATGGAAAATAGCTGCATGACTGCTGAATCATACACCAATGCACTGTATGAACATGTAAATAAATGCATGGAACTAGCCATACCCAACAGAACCAAGATGCTCTCTTCCAAAAAAAGGAAACCAATGTAGTGGTCCCCAGCCATTAATAAACTCGACAACAGGAGGAAGAAACTGTTGCAGAAAAGGTGAAGTCCTAAGACTGGAAAAACTCCCTTATTAGCCTCAACAAAAAGTTGAGATCCCTCATCAAATCCTCTAAAGCTAGCTATGAAAGCAGAATTGCAGCAGACACTAAAAACAAACACAAAGCTTCTATAGTTATATCAAAAACCTCCACGGCAATACCCAGATTTGCTCTGAGTTACTGCACAGTGGTACCTCCTATATTGAGCTAACAGATATTGCCAACATGAGAAGACAAAACTGCAACGAACCACCATGAGATAAAATTTGTAAAATTTAATGAAGATAAACGAGCGCTTTCACGCACACTCAGGTGCGCTTCATCAGGTACAATTACATTAGACACATCACTTAAACAATTAAAAAGATAATTGGACAGACTTAAAGGTACAACACATAAGAAAAGTCATTATCAAGGCAAATAGTTCATTTAGGCAGTCAGCCGCACCAGGTTTCAAAATTCTCAAATTCACCTTAAAATAACAACTGAAGAACATAGTTAAAAAACGTATATTCAGCAAATATTATGGCTTCCATATAATACATATAAAATTAAATAAAAATAATTAGAATCAATACAATTAAAAATAACATAAAAGACAGAACAGTGGTAAAGAGAAACCTTACTATATATCCACCTATCAGTCATTACTTAAAATGAAGCAATATCAGACCATGATATATTGATGGTACTGGTACTTTATATGTATGAATGGGAAATCCATTCATGAGAAAACAGATAGCATAAGCAGAGCTGATTGGTCAGATCATATAAAATATTGTACAGCCAAGGTCATAAAAAATGGCAAAATCTCCCTAGATGTGTGAGGGTTGTATTATACTAAACAATTCTCTAAAACCACATAAATATAATAAGTAACTATCAAATAATAAATTGTTAATCATACAAGGATTCAAATATATGAAAACCTTGTGGGAGAATATACAATCAATATGCTAGAATAAAAATGTTTATGGATCATCATAAGAACCAGTATGAATATGTATATACAGTCATGGCTAAAAACATGAACTAAACAAACCCAAACAATGATATAAGGCAGTTTGTAAAATCAACATATATATATATATAGCCCTTAATCTCATGTTATAAAGAGTCAATAAGGGCTGCATAAAGGTATCATTACGCAAAACTGAAAATGCTGATAAAATAAAATTATAACATACAAATGCCAATAGCAAAGGTTCAAAATAGATAGACAAAGGCCAACATAGGCAACCTTGACATGCTAAAAAGTAACAAATGTAAAAGAGCCAGGAGTGGCTAGACAGAACAGGTATATGAAGAGTGTAAATGTGATCATTGGACCAGGGAATGAGACAAATGATGTTGTACTATCAAAAAGATCCTGTCAAAGCAGGCCGAATATTAACTATGGTATTTAAACCAGGTTTAATGTGTGCTCTAAGTCTAAGTATCCACCTTAGTTCACACATTTCAATGGTTCCTATAATATCCCCATCCCGTTTGTTTATGTTGATCACTTGTAATACTAAGAAATTGAAATTGTGTTGAGGATGACCTTGACAATGCATTGCCAAGGCATTGCTAACATTGCCCTTTTTTATATCATAGGTATGATTGTACATGCGGTCCCTCAATCTACGTGATGTCATTCCCACATAATATGCATTGCATAGATTACACATTGCCAAATAAACGACATTTTGGGTATCGCATGTGGCATAAAAAGTTGGCTTAAACATTATATTAATGCCAGGTATATTAAGTTCTTGATTTCTACTAATGAATTTACATAAAGAGCATCTATTACATGGGTAGGTACCTACCTTAATACTGGCTCTTATGTCAACAGGGCAGACTTCTGTTCTCTCTTTACAAAGCAGTCTCTTAATATTCAAACAGTTATTAAACCTAAATGAGGGTCGTTTATCAACTATTTGGGATAATTGGGGATCAGACAATAGTATCTTCCAATTGTTTTTAATAATCATAGTTAACTGATCTACATCATTGGTATATTTGATGTCATAAACCATACCTTTTTTATTTTTTGCCACATTGGATCTATGGTACCCCCTTCTTCTACCTGAGGGCTTTCAATTAGATCATTTACTATCTGTGCCACCAAATCAGGCGGATAGCCTCTATCTAAGAAATGTTGGGCTTGTTGTTCCATTAGCTCAAGCACATCATGTTCGTTGCTACATAGTCTCAGTATCCTAGTCATTTGTCCCTTTACAATATTTCGGAACACATAACGTGGATGTAGGCTGTTGTAGTGTAAAATGCTATTTTTCCAACATGATTTTTTATAAAGGGTAGTAGTCAGGTTGTTATCTAGCCCTTTTATGATAGAAACATCTAAAAAATTAGCCTTAGTGTTAGAGCTTTCATAAGAAAAAATAAAAAACGATGTGGTGGAATTCATATAGGAAATGAATTCCTGTAATAGCTTTAATCCACCATTCCAAAAAATCAAAACATCGTCTACGAACCGCCTATATAGGATTACATGTTTAAACCTAGGGTCCTTGAAGATGAAATCCTTCTCCCACTGATATACCACTATGTTGGCATAGGCATTGGCACAGGCAGTGCCCATAGCCACTCCCCATGTCTGTGCATATACCTTGTCATCAAAAAGAAATACATTGTTATTTAAAACCAGATCTAATAGGCAACAAATATTCATACATTCAGTATTATCAAATTTGCCAGATTCAGAAAGATGAACCCTTATGGCATCCAGACCATAATCGTTAGGAATACTGGTAAAAAGGCTTTTTATATCAAGCGTGACTAACAATGTATTAGCATTGACTTCCCTACATAGTGAGTCAAGTTTTAAATCTGACAGTAGGTCGTAAGAATTCTTCAGGACAGTAGGAATGACATCCACCATGTCACCTAACTTGGATTGAACATAGAGTGAAGCATTCTGGGTAACCCAATGGTCACCAGATACTATTGGGCGTAAAGGGGGAGGATTTTCATTTTTGTGTAGCTTAGGCAGCCCCTTAATCAAGGGTATTAAGGGATCATTTATGACTAAAAAATCATACAGTGTTTTATCAATAGATCGGGTCATCAACAAATCATAGATGGTATCATGTACATAGTTGATAACAGATGCTACTCTCGACCTATCTATTATCTTATAAGCCTTGTCATCACTAAGCATATCTAACATTAATGCCTTATATCGACTAGTGTCTAATGCAACAACCCCCCCTCCTTTGTCAGCTGGTCGAAAAACCGTGTTGGCATCATGGCAAAGAAGGTCAAGGGCTTGTTGTTGTGCGTGATTTAAATTAACAAAAATGCGTTGATGTTCCTTACGTTCAAAATATATATAAAATTCATGTTCACATGCACACATGAAACACTCAACAGAAGGTGGTGTAGGAGGAATATAGCAACTTTTTCTTTTACATACTTGCACATTATAATTACAATTAGTTTGGTTACATAAGCTATCTTTAAACAATACCTTTAGAGACAATTTACGGGTGAAGAGGCGCAAGCCTAAAAGCGTATCAGACAATATACTTCTTGTCGAAGGAATGAAGGATAGTCCCAAGTTCAAAACGAATTGTTCATCACTGGAAAAGGTCTTCGAAGTCAGGTTGAAAAAGAGACAGTTCAGTTCTTTGCTTTCCTTCTCGATTCGAAAGCTTCTCCTGACATTTTTCTTTTTCCTCTTGTAAATAAATGCATGGAACTAGCCATACCCAACAGAACCAAGATGCTCTCTTCCAAAAAAAGGAAACCGATGTAGTGGTCCCCAGCCATTAATAAACTCGACAACAGGAGGAAGAAACTTGCAGAAAAGGTGAAGTCCTAAGACTGGAAAAACTCCCTTATTAGCCTCAACAAAAAGTTGAGATCCCTCATCAAATCCTCTAAAGCTAGCTATGAAAGCAGAATTGCAGCAGACACTAAAAACAAACACAAAGCTTCTATAGTTATATCAAAAACCTCCACGGCAATACCCAGATTTGCTCTGAGTTACTGCACAGTGGTACCTCCTATATTGAGCTAACAGATATTGCCAACATACTGGCCCAACAGATTCAGTGCCAACATTACCCCCTCCCCAAAGGACCAATCACAATACTGGAAGAATGCCAGGCACCCAGCATTATTGAAGCACAGGTTAAAGCTGCATTGTTCAAGGCCAGAAATGAAACTTCCATGGGACCCAATAATATCCCTGGCTGTGTTCTACATGAACTACAAAGCGAACTTGCACCACATCTGTGTGTCCTGTTCACTCACAGCCTCACCTCAGGCTTTGTCCCTACTGAATGGTGCACTGCTACAGTCATCCCTCTTCATAAAGGGGGAGCAACTACAGACCCTGGGAATTAGCACCCCATTAGTCTGATGAGTCTGATATGTAAAACTATGGAGCACATCATCATGGACCTGATTAACAAAGATATAGGAAATCTCCAAACTCTGGACCCCACGCAGTTTGGCTTTGTGAAAGGGAGATCATGCCTGCTGAACATGGTTGACTTCTTTGAGTCAGTCACCAGGGCTGGGGATGAAGGCAAGGCAGTGCATACAGCCTACCTCGATCTGGCCAAGACCTTTTATACCATTCCTCACTCTGGAATTATTGATAAATTCACCAAACTAGGCATCAACTCCTATATACTAGGTGGGTTGTAAATTGGCTCACAGATAGAACACACAGTGTGAAAGTAGCAAACTCCAAGTCAGACTGCCAACCAGTCACGAGTGCAGTCCCACAGGGATCTGTCCTGGGTCCTCTCCTGTTCGGCATCTACTTCTCAGAAGTCCAGGCCAACACAAAGGAACTCTGGCTGAAACAAGTTTGCAGATGACTGCAAGCTGGGAGCCATTATTAACTCCCCAAGTGATGCAGACATCCTACAGAAAGGCATCACTGAGACCAATGACTGGTGTGCAAACCATGGCCTTAAGCTTAACACCAAAAAATGCATCATCATCCCCTTTGGTAAAAACACAGTTCCCACTAATTACCACATTGATCAGATCCCACTGAACACTGAAGGCATTATAAGAGATCTGAGGACGCAGCTCGACAGCAACCTCTCCTTCGACCATCACATTGTCACTGTGGTCAGAACATCCTTCTAAGTGGCACATCTCATTACCAAGGGTTTTGTATCCAGGAAAAAAAGAGGTCATCATCTCACTCTACTATTCCCTCATTAGACCACTCATCAAGTATATTGCCCCATTTGGCATGTACCTCACTAGACACCTGCAACAGCTGGAGAGGCCACAGAAGTACCTCATGAAGAGAATCTTAGGCATTCATCACATGTCCTACATGGACAGACTCAAAAGACTCCAGCTATTCTCTGTCTCATATTGCCTACTTAGAGGGGATCTCTACTTGTCTTACAAAGCCATGTCTGACCCAGCTCTGTTAGAAATGCTACATTTAAAGAAATCCCAATCCCTCCACACCACACGCTCCAGAGACCTCAACCTCATTACCACAATCAACAGAACATGCTGGAGGGACAGGTTCCTCACCCAGAGACTGCCCATGCTCTGGAATAGACTTCCCATACATGTCAAGCAGAGCACCTTGCTGTCCCTGTGGATGACCATGGGATCACTCCAGTGGCTCTACTTGATAGAGGCACTGGGAACTAATGTTGGGTGGCACAATGCCAGGGTACTTCAATGGGCTAGGCTTGTAAAGGTTCCATGGCCATTAGCCTAGTACACACATATGAACTTATGAACCTATGAACATACCTTTCAAACATATGAATGAAACTATCAAAATTATATCCCTCTGTAAATTGTGGAAGAAATTAATTAATTTGTTGCTTCTGGGGTTCAGTTACTCCCTTCCCCGTTACCTCCATGACTCTGGCAAAGAGTCAGCATCTCCTTCTCATGTTGCCTCTGCCTCTGATTCTCTTCAGCTTCCAGACTTCTTAGTCTCTCTGCTGCTCTATTTCCATTTGTTTCTTGTGCTGCAGTCTCTATGCTGATTCTGTTTCCAAGTGTTCGTCTCTTTAACTCCAGAGGGATTTTTAAATCTCCTGTGGAAAGGTTGAACTGTTCATTTTCTGAAAGTTGTACATTCCCATGGCCAGTCCGATTGTCATCCTGATTGCTGGTCTGTGAGACAGCTGTGCCCAAGGCTGCAATCATTTCTACCTTAGTCAGGTTGGCATGCACCCATCCTTTAGCTTGGTACATCTCAGCTAACTGGCTCCTTGTCAGCTTGCCATACTCCTTTGCTGACATCCTTGCCTGCTCTCCCTGACCAACTAAGCTAACGAAAAAAAAAAATAAAAGAATTGTGATATGAAACTCTGAATGTTCACTTAGTGGCTGATTGATAGCACAAATACCTTCCTCAGTGACCACTGTTTACAGGCTAAAGGAATTCAATATACACACCACTGCAAACCAATTGATATGTGATGCGGATATCCCACCACTGCCCACCAATTAATATGTGAGACCCCAACACTGGCCCAGTAATCAAGGAACCTCAATCCTCTCCCCCTGGCAACAGTGGGGAACATGCACACTGGGAGGATGACAAGTACACACACAGTAAAGTGCAATTTCCTTAAGACCCACAGGGACCACAGTCAGTCTGGGGCTGGTTTCTCCCTCTTTCTCCATATCTCCAATAAGGCTCCCCACTGGCACAGCTATAAAGTTGAGATCTCAGCTGAGTGGCCAAACCAAGACCTCCAGCACCATCTCCGACCAACCAGTGCTTTGTGTCTCTGCCCAAGTAGCTAACACACACACACACTTTGAGGTTTGATTTACACACACACACACACACACACACACACACACACACACACACACACACACACACACACACACACACACAGACACACACCTGGGAAAGGCTGGCACAGGTTTACGAGCTATGCCCCCTTCTTCCCAAACTATAGTAGTTTTCACCACCACCAGCCACTACTTATTAGATACTTTAAGAGCCTTAGAAAAGGGTGTCCAATCCTACTGTGAAATGCAACTATTAATCTAAATGGTAGTTTGACCAACAACAAGGCTATTAGGAGTGGCCTGCACAATGTCACCAAAAATAAATGCCAGTACCTGAAGAGCTTAAATATGTTTCACAAATATCAGCCACAAAGATAGGTTTAAATATATTTAATAATAAATAATAAAAGAACAAGAAAATACTCAGTAAATCATCACAGTACCATCAGAGTTCAAAATCACAGAAAATATTTAAAATAACATTGCAGGACAGTCTCAAATAAATACAGAAAATATCTAAACTAATCTTTACTATATTCCTAACTATATCTAAAAGAAATTACTGTACCCTTGTTAACTTACTTACAGCAAAGGAAGTATGGTGAATGGATCTTCTAGCTGATGTTGTTGTCAGGTCAAAGACAGATATAAATGCACAGTAATGCTCTCAGAGAGTTCTTAAATTAATATCAAATATTACTGCTGGGATACTTGCAGCAAGACATCACTTTTTCTCACCTGACTTCAGTTCCCAGGCTCAAAAGCCATTGCTAGAAACTGTTAGCATTTAGCATCTCCCTGTCAAAATACATACCCTTCAGATGTTTGCAACTGCTGGAAGACATAAAACAATAATACACTTACAAAACAAGGCAGAAGGCTTCCTAGTTTTAGACATCCTGTCTCCTTGCTGCATTGAAACTAAGCTTTATGGTGCAGTTATAAAATAATTTAATTTCAGCTATTTTCTTGAAGTTTTTCAAGTTAACCCACTATGTTCTAGTTTCTGCTGTTAAAATATATATATTTACACAGGTACAATTGTTTATATATATTTTTGTTCTTTTCCAGTAGGGTACACTGTGGATGCCTCTTTAAGCTCAGTACTGTACAAACCTTTTTCACACACACGTCTGTACCACCAGTTTGATATACAGATAACATACAGTTCTAATATAGTGGTAACACAAGCAATTGCATCCTGCTGCTATTCACAAGTGACATATAACTATACCAGCTAGCTGGGTTGGCATTATTTCCCTTTGTCACAGATGGCAAAGGTGCTACTCTGCTTGACATGTAGTAAACTTTTATTTCAGTGGTGAGGGATTTGTTATTATATGAATTTATTATGACAATATGTCTTATTTTTCTGTTGATGAAAGTTCATTTAGTATTTGATGTACTACTTGTTCTACAAAAGAACAAGAATTTAAAGAGGGTTGGATCTTTCGCGGTTTAAAAGGCTAAACACAGATCTCTATGCAAGAGTCTAGAAGAGACAGGAGTCCAGAGAGAGCCAGTTTGTCCTTACAACGATCATTTTTGAGGTCACTGATCTTTTCAGTTATGAATCTCTGAGGTCTCTCAAGTTGAATAATATGTTTAGATAAATACATGTCAAAAGGGCATTATATTCAATGATGGATTTGATGAGATATGAGTAAATGGGATTAAGACTTTTCTGGCTCTATAGGAGATGCCTTTGAAAATTACATGAGCCAAATAGAAAGCTTTCCAAACTATGGAGACATAATGGTCAAACAATAATGAATAATCAAAAACAGTGACTAGATCCCTTATGACCAGAGTCCGATTGTAATGTTGTCACCAGGATCCCGACTCACTGCATCTGGTCTGGAGTTCTGCTTAAAGTGGCTTTCTCTGTTCTGTTACTGCCACCTCCAATGCTACCTGGAAAGGTGCACCAACACTCAACAGTCTGTATCACCTCCCACTCTGGTCACCCGGTCACCTTCATCACAACCACCAGTCACTAAATGGAGGTGCCAGAAATTTGTGTGCAGGGGCAATCCAGGTCTAGGCTGCAGAGAGGTAAGATGAAATGCAGAAGGGCACCATAGAAAGTAGTATCAGCAATGCAGGGAGGGGAGTGTCTATAGAGAAGGAGTTGAGGTACAGAGGAAAAGTCAGTGTTTGTGTAGACAGGCAGAAGTCATCAAAGATAACTATGCCTCATTTCTCAGTGTAGATCATATACTTTTGTTGTATATAATAAACAATGATATACTACATTATATATTTGCATCTATACACTGTGCTTTCATGTATGCATGTGCATTAATATTTGTGATTGACAATGTGATATGTGAATTCTTTGGCACTGAACACAGAGTTTGTATGTCTATAAAGCTGTGCCATGTATTATACACACCATAAGATCACACCTGCATACATGTGTATGCCACTTTACTCAGTTTCTGTACAAATGCATGTTTTATGTCCTACTGCATTGTATTGTATACTGCTAGCTAGCCATATATTACTTCCATGAGTTAATTAACATTTTCTGGCAATTATATCATATGGTATTCATTAAAATACAGAGCGTCCCATATCTGGCTTGTGGAATATTTTTCACAGCTGTGGCTTGCATGTCTGCTGCTTTCATATGCATAAAATATACCATATGGTGCATGACATACAAGGGTCCCATTGTCATGGTGCCAGGGGATACAACTGTGCTGACTGTTCTCTGTTGTCATGGTGCCAGGGAGATACCATTGTGCCGGCAGTTCTCCTACCTCTCCACACTGGATGTTCACTTGCCAAAATATGGTGCCGTAAAGGTAGGTGTATTTTTTTGTGAGGGAGTTTTCTTTCTTGTGCCTGCCAACCAACAGCCCCAACAGTAGGTTTTGAACTGTTTTTTGACAAAAGCAGCAAGATCATCATCCAGTGAACCAAGAAGGAAATTGGGCCCATTCTTCATCATGCTCCTCAGAAACCAGGACTGCTCTTGTCCTAATAGATTCATAGGTTCATAGGTTCATACTAGGCTATCTGCCCTAGGGCATTTATAAGCCTAGCCAGAGTGTGTTTGGCTTTCACCACCCATTTTAAATTAATTTTGCTATGCCCTTTTTCGAGGTTAGTATACTGTGCCTCTGTCTAACAGTGACACAGAAGTGATACCCGGGGTAAACCTACGATCTCCCATCCACTCATCAAGATTCCTCTTGAAGAGAGTCAATGAGGGACTCTGCCTAACCTGGACTAGGATTTTATTCCAGAGTGAAGAGAGCCTCTGGGTTATGAATCTGTCCCTCCAGCATGTCCTATTTATTTCAGTGCTGAGGTTCAAGTCTCTCGAACGCATAGCTCGATGGGATTTGGATTTTCTGAGGTGCAGCATGTCCATTAATTCCGGGTTGGACATGGCTTTATACGTCGGGCACAGATTGTCTCTGAGCAGGCGGTATGCCACTGAGTAGAGCTGGAGTTTCTTTAACCGGGCAGCATATGGCATCTGTTTGAGCCCTTTGATCCTCTTGGTGAGGTACTTTTGGGGTCTTTCCAGTTGCTGCAGGTGTCTGGTAAGGTACATCCCAAAAGGGGAGCTGTACTCAGTTATGGGCCTGATGAGGGATGAGTAAAGAGGCACGATGACCTCCCCTGATCTAGATGTGAATTCCTTCATGATTAGGTGGGCTATATAAAATGTTTTTCTAACCACTTTGGCCACGTGGTTGTCAAATGAGAGATTGCTATCAACTTGGGTCCCCAGGTCCCTAATTACTTCTTCTGTACTTAATGGATTACCACCTATGTGGTAATTTGTGGGCACTTTGTTTTTGCCAAAGGGGATGACTATACACTTTTTGGCATTTAGCTTGAGGCCATGGCTCTGGCACTTGTTGTCTGTTTCTATGAGGCCCTTTTGGAGGATGCTTGTGTCGGCTGGAGAGTCGATTATGGTGCCCAGTTTGCAGTCATCTGCGAACTTGGTCAGCCACAGTCCTTCCATGTTGGCCTGTACCTCCGAGAAATATATACCGAACAAGAGAGGTCCCAGGACTGAGCCTTGTGGGACGCCACTTGTAACTGGTTTGGAGTCTGACATGGCTCCAGCAATTCTAACCATGTGGGTTCTGTCCTTGAGCCAGTTTGCAACCCATCTAGTGACATAGGGGTTTATAGCATAACTAATGGCATGAAGGTCTGGCTTTACCACACCTGAACTGGAGCTGCCTGTGTTTAAGGGTGGGCACTAGTTTTTCCCCAGTCAAAGGAACTACTTTAAGGCCAAGACATGTTACACTACTTTAAAAGAAGTGATTTGGCTTATTATCTTAACTACTACATGTCAGAGATCTGGTATGCATGCTGTTAAAACAAGGATGCACAATACCAGCCTCGTGGCACATGTGCCATACAGCACACTGAACTATTCTGACTACTGTGCTGTGCATTCCTTTGTATGCAAAAATATACTCCATGACCCCTTCTGCTGCTACAGAGGCTTCAGCTACTACTGGGGGTCATTGCAATGGTCAGCTGATCCACCTCCCAGCCTCCAAGACAGGCATGTTGACAGTGGCTGTTTAATGTGATTGCTTTTCACCAGCTTCCCTAGGACATGGCACATTATTCAATCACTTTTCAATTGGAACATAGTCAGGGCTTTACTTACTATATATATATATATATATATATATATATATATATATATATATATATATATATAGAGAGAGAGAGAGATGAATTGCATTTTACTAATATCTATGGCACTGCCATTGTTTACATTTTGGATGTGTACAGTCCAAGATCCAACATGTCCCTTTAGTTTCTTGTTAAAACTTTGTCTATGTAGTGGACCTGTACATCATTTTTTGGTCTGTGAACTCATCCCTTCTCTTACTGTGAGACTGCTACTGGCTACACACCCAGAGCCATTCACGTAGAGGCCTATACATAGCTACAGTCGTGGCACATGGGGTCTTTGATTAGTGGATGTTATGTATCCTTTACCCACTCTGAGACAGTGTGTGATATATGGAGCTATGGAATCTATTCATGGTGGGAACACATGATTCTGTGTATTTAACCATGTCCTCTGATATGGTCCTGCATGCATATTATAGTTCTGTGATATTTTCTGGCTTCAGGGGATCCTATAACAAACCCCTGTTGAAGGCACAGCAGGCATGTTCATTTATGCCCTCAGCGCTCACTGTTTTACTAGTGAAATCTGAAACAAAGCAGCTCATTCTTATGTGCTTTGCATGTCTCCAAACACTGTGAAGCACAGCATGCTTTGCATCCTTGAGGAAACACTGACAATATTTGGGGTGTTTTGCGAGTGCCACTTCACTGTGCATGATTTACAGCTGGTTTTGTGCTGTCGTGATATTTTTTTGTCACATTTGTTGAATTATGCACTCCCTTATAAGTACATAATCATGTTGCTGTCATTGACTGGTGTGCAGCATCCATCACTGTCTGAGAATATGATATACTGTATATTGTATAGCCACAAAACATAAAGCTAAACTATAGGTATAGATCTATTATTTATCATTGAATGAGCACAACATAAATGTCCAGAATATCGAAGTACAAACATCAGAACACAGAATGTCCACACGTTGTGTAGATGTTCTGAAGATTACCCCCGAGAGAGAGAGAGAACTAAAGCAACAGCAGTGCCCCACACAGACCTGCTAATTATATGTACTAACTCTCAGATCACACAGTCGCTAAGGAAAGGGAATTGTTGATCTCCTGCATGTTGATCACCTGTTTCTGTTGACCAAACAGATGTTGACATTGTTACTGGTATTTTTGGTTATGAATCTCTGAGGTCTGTCAGGTTGAGTAATATGTTTAGATAAATACATGTCAAAAGGGAATTATATTCAGTGATAGGTTTGATGAGATATGAGTAAATGGGAATTAAGACTTCTTTGGATTTATAGGAAAACATTTCTGTTCCATGAAAAACGTTTTATATATATATATATATATAGACATACAAGTAGAGGATGCGGCTGTGTGTAGCATGTGCATGTGGAAGGAGATGGCTAGCAAATATCACAGCGGGTATTCTTTGTAGGTGAATACATTGTATCATTCATTCCATTAACGTGAGCATTTACTATTCTTTCTGAGTATATTTTAGGAGTACGGATGTGTATTTATTTTGTATGCATTTATTTAGCATTTTAACCAGAGAAGTAGTATGTAGATCCTTTTCAGTCATAACCAAAGCAATCAAGACAGGGGATAATTTAGTGTAGCCAATCAGCCAGCATATTTTAGAAGAGAATGAATCCATCCATGCATCCATCCGTCCATCTATCCATCATCCACAACTCCTTTTCCCATTTTTACACATGGGTTTGGGGTGTTAATTTAACAATGGCAGTCATCTAGAGTGAAGGTTTACCAAATGACCGGTAAAAAACATATACAGATATTGACAGAACATACAAAAGCCACACATTGTCCAGAAGTTAGGTATGAACCACAGACCCATAAGGCAGAGATCTTATTAATGAGCCACAATACTGTTAACAGTTTTTGTTTTTAAGAATATGACATGGTATATGCTATTCATTGGAATCAAAAGCTTTGAAACCCCTGGCAATGCTATGAAGTCTAAAATCAGATTCCAGTCATACATATAAACAAATTAATTTGTTCTGTGCTTGTTCTCATGAATATATTACTCTGGAATGCCACACATTTCTGGAGGATCAAATATGGATTGCAAAATAAAATTCCATGAGCCATAGCTGAACAACAATCTTTTCCTTGACGGGACTGCTTCTTGAAGGAGAAAGCACTTGAACGCAGAATAAAAAATACATTTCTACAGCAGGTTCTGGCCCAGCCCCCTCCCCTTCCTAATTTAATCAGCTGTAAAGTTACTGCAGCTTGGAGGGGAAAACACATTCTGCTAGTTGTAATGACCTTAAAATGAAAGCCTTCTTTCATCTCAGGCAGACTTTTTCAGTCTAGCATGTATAATGAGTAATGGTGTGATGAGTCAGTGCTCAAAATATCATACATCTTCTGTTCTGGTGTGTGTGTGTGTGTGTGTGTGTGTGTGTGTGTGTGTGTGTGTGTGTGTGTGTGTGTGTGTGTGTGTGTGTGTGTGTGTATAATTCTGACTAGATGGTATTCTTTTCAGTTTCTTTACAAATATTGAGCATATATAGTCATCATCTTCTTAAATGTTCTTTTTCTTTTTATGTCTCAGTATGAAAGTTCCTTCAGAAACAGCCTTTGCACATTAATCCAAATGTAAATAATATGAAGAGGAATTTACTAAAAACTAAAAAGGCTTTGAAAATTAAAACCATCATCAGCATCTAGCATTTTATGACATTTTTTGCCAGATTTTAATGATGTGTTGCAGTGTCGTTTTCTACATCACATTGCTCTTCAATTAATGTGCATATGTGAAAACATGTCTTTTATTGTCCTTAATGCAGAATAATATTAACTGTGTGTTATTTTCCAATTTCCATTATCTCATTTTGTGCTGGTGTTTCATTGTTGTTAGAAACTTCATCCATATGTATTGATTTAGATGAAAGCATGGACACAATTGTTTCATGAAAGCAAATTTTCACTTTCTTGTTTTGTATTTCAACGGCATAGTGAACAGTAGTCCTTTGTTCCAATAAGTTATTTTAGTGTTAATATAAGGAACTTTAGTTTGGATTTATGATAATGACTGTATCCCTTCTCAGTTCTCTGCAGACTATGGAATCTGTTCAGTATAAATATATGTATTCTCTTTGTTTTATATATTTATATACACACACATATATATATACATATACACACACACACACCCACACATACATATGTATGTGGCTGCGGAGGTGCAGCGGTTAGCGTTGTCGCCTCACAGCAAGAAGTTATCCCGTTCAATTCTTGGCTGGAGCACCTTCTGTGTGGAGTCTGCATGTCCTCCCCATGGTCGAGTGACATCTAAAAAACATGCAGGTAGGTGCATACGTGAATGGATGTGCCTTCTTTGAAGGTTGGGCGTCGGGCTGGCAACTCGGCACCATAAAAATCCACTGCCAATCGTTAGCAGACTCGAGTTCCGCTGTGGCAACCCCTAACCGGGAAAAGCTGAAAGAAGACATATACATACACACACACACACACACATATCTACATACTCATATTCACCCACACACATGCACAGTGTGTGTGTGTGTGTGTGTGTGTGTGTGTGTGTGTGTGTGTGTGTGTGTGTGTGTGTGTGTGTGTGTGTGTGTGTGTGTGTGTGTGTGTGTGTGTGTGTGTGTGTTCTAGATGTATTCGATGTATGCTCATATACCATGAAAAAACACTGATGCAAATTACATTGATATTTCTATACATCAAAAAAAAAACATTCATCATTATCATCCCCCTTTTCCCATTTTTTTCTACATAAGGTCAGACTGTCACATCACCTGTCACAACCTCTCTCAGTTCAGTGGCACAGTCCTACCTTCTTTGACCATCATGCCTGACTGTTGTAGGTCTTCTTTCATGCAATCCATCCATCTCTTGGCTGGACATTTATATTTCTTCTTGCTTTCTTTCTGTTTATCCCAAATCTTTTTCAACAACTCATCTTCTTTCCTGTACATGTAACCAAGCCACCATAATCTGTTCTTTTTGGCCTTCTATACAGTTGGTGCTACTTTGGATTTTACACTGATGCCCTTACTTCATCTGCTCTGCAGTGTACATCCTACCACCTGCAACAGTTACTTCAACTTCACCTTTGTAACGTCAAGCTTTCTCAACTAACCTGCCTTCAGTGCCTAGGTTTCAATGCCATACAGTGTCATGGGTCATACCACTGTTTTCTATACCTAACATTTCAATTTGTTTGGCATTCTTCTGTCACGTACTACCCCCAATACATTGTGCCAGTTGGCAGCAGCACCTCTGGTTTTAGATTTGACCTTCTCTTTTAGACATTCCTTCTCCTCAACCAGAGCCAGGTCCAGCACTACCTAACCTAGATAGTTGCCTTGGGCCTACTGGCTAGGAGGGGCCTCCACTGGTGGGCAGCTGCTACAGCATTTACTTTTTTAATTTAAAAAAAAAAAATACATGTGTTGTTTAAGAATGCTCTTTGCATCTGTGCTTGCCCGCTTTTTCTTTTCTGTGTTCTGCTCATGGAATTTAAATACAATATGGTTCCTGCTACCTGGAAGTGTAAATTTTGCCGCCTGTTTCCAAGGAATTAACACAGATGACCAACATTCCATCCAGTCATAAGGTGTGTGTGTAATGCCCTAGTTAAGGATGGCAGGTTAATTAAGTTGCTCAGGTTGAAACCCTGTTGCTTGGTTACAGGAGACAAGAGCTTGAATCCAGTAGAACAGCTACCAGACTACTCAAAAAAATATGAGTTTTGCTGCATTTACAAGCAATTGAGTTTTAGTGCCTTTTCAAGGAATTGTGAGCTTTAGTGCATTTTCAAGGAATTGTGAGCTTCAAGGGTAGAGAAGTTTACTGCTACTCATGCTGTCTGTTTTCAATGTGCTACTGTTTTGTTTAGCCAATGTTCCTCACTGTTTGAACTATAGAATTTGAAATTAATGTTACTAGCACAACAGACATCAAACTTACTTTTGTGTAGAAGGCTGTGGGTTCTACTCCCACAGCATGTCAATAGATTCCTGATACTGTGTTGTACTTTAAGAAGAGGGGTGTGTTTCAGTCCTGAGTGTGTCCTCCTTTGGATGAGATACCTAGTAACTGCAGACCTGTTGTCAGTTTCCATCTATTCCATATTGCAATATTACCAGCTTACCATTTTTTGATGTAACATAGGCAATTTATTCTTCAAGAGCAGCAGGCACTGAATTTGTAGATGAAAGAGTGAAATATAAAGTTGTTTGCTAATAGCAACCTCTTCATTAGATACAAATCTCTTTAATGTGGAATTATTCAGTTGAATTTTACTTCTGCAGAGATTGAGCATATTGGCTGATATTGGAGGAATGTAATGAGAGAAATCTTAATGGCCTTTTTGCATGGAATGTTCTGAAATGGACAGTTTTGTCATTATTGGTTCATACATTTAGTTTCAATGCTTACTGGGCACATGTTAAAAACTACACATTTAACACACATTCTTAACAAGTGTTGTTGTATTATACAAGGAATATAATTTAATGCAGTCAGGAAGGTAAATCAAAATACATATGCATGTATGAATGGTCCTAAAAATGTGTGCAGGGGCCTATGGTTTGAAAACAGCCCAAAGGTAAACTTTATCCACCACTGGCCAGATGCATTTTCTTTGAATGTGGGTTTCAATACTATTTCAATGAATGTGAGTTTCAAGGGCAGAGACATTTACTGTTAATGATGTCTGTTTTTATTGTCAGACTATATTCTTTTGTTTAGCAAATGTCTATCAGTGTTTGTGTTATAACATTTGAATAAAAGTTTTAAATTAAATCCAAATATCTGTAATCATTGTAGACGTGAAGAAGAAAATAGTATGTACAGTGACAGGTTTAAACAGTGTTTATGGTGAGTGGGGAGAAGTAACCAAGTAATGAGACAATGGAATGTTTGGGGGGGCTGCAGTATATATATGGGGGGGCCCTGACGTAAAGAAGAAAATAGTGTGAGCACTGACAAGTTTAAACAGTGTTTATGGTGAGTGGGGAGAAGTAGCCAAGTAATGAGACAATGGAATGTTTGGGGGGGCTGCAGTATATATATGGGGGGCCCTGACTAATTACCCTACTTAGGGCTTTGACCATGATCCGGCCCTGCCCTCAACCACCCCACCCAGAGACTTGATGCTGTTAAACTTTTCCACTATTTTACCTTTTATCTCAGTATTCATCTTTTTCGGATTCCCCTTTTACTCCCATAACTGCTGTCTTGTCTGTACTCCACAGCATTTCATGTGCCTTCAGCTTTGCATTCCACTCCCCTATCATTTACTGATGTTTTTCAGTGTCTGTAGTGTGACATTACCTACATCCCCTCTGACCAATTTGCTAATGCTGTTCATTACCTGTATGAACAAGAGCGAGCTTAGAGATATACCCTAATGCACACCCACTCCCACTGCGAGCCCCTCTGTGTGTCTGAGCATTGTTTGTACTTGTGTCATTGAGTCCTTGTACATAGTCTGTACTAATTTTGCCAATGTTTCTGGAACTTTGAACCACCACAGTACTGCCCAAATCAGCTTTCTTGAGACCTTGTCATATGCTTTCTCCAAGTCTAAGAGTGCTTAATTGGAATCTTTCCTCATCTCCAACTTCTTCCACTATTTATCTCATGGCAAACATTTGTCAGTTCGTTTGCATCCAGATCTGAATTGAAACTGCTCGTCTCTTATATTACATTCTACTATTCAATGTATTCATTTATCAGTTACCCTCTCCAGCACTGTCATGGAGTGTGATAGGAGTTTTATGCCTCTATACTGCTCACCGTTGTGACTCTCCCCTTTGATCTTGTACACTGGCAATAGAATATTCATGATCCAGTCATATGAGGTACAGCTTCCTCTCTATACCATAAGGAGTACATTCAGAAGCCATTTCTCCCCTAACTCACCCACCTTTATTATGTCTGCTGCGACTTCATCTGAGCCTGCCCCTTACCCATGTCTTAATTGTCCTTAGTGCATTACTTCTTCTAGGGAGGGTTCTTGCTACTTTATTGCAGGCTGTGCATGGAGCAGTACAACTTCTGTGTGTTTTTCTTCTTTCAAAACCTGCTGGAAGAACTCCTTCCACCTGCATTTGATGTCATTTCGACTGATGAGCTAATTGTTGCTGGCATCCCTTATGAATGGTATCTAATGACTATCTTCTTTATCTTTCTGTCTCTGCTTGCTACCTGATAGAATTTCTTTGTGGTATTTGTTGTATCACTTTCCAGAAGCTAGTAGAGTTTCACTGAAGCCTTGTTCTTTTTGTTCTTTTTCATTGTGACAGCTCTCTTAGCCTCTCTAGTCAACTAGTATTCCTTCTTAACTTGGCCCATATTTTCTGTCTTCCACTTCTTCCTACACTTCTTCCTTTCTCCTTTTGATAACTCTGTGGGCTTCTGCATTCCACCACCAGATTTTCGTATGCACCTTATTTCCACACCTGCCTCAGTTGCATATCTATTCTATAGTCCTCACACATACTGTTTTGAAATGCTGCCATTTTTCTTTGCCTTCACCTATTTTCTCTTCTTCCTGAGGTGCTGCAGCCATGAGTATTTCTTTGAATTTCTGTGCTTTCACTCCAATCAACTTTCAGGTCTTCAGTCTAGACTCTGATCACTACTTGCAGCTGATTATGGCCAGCAGTAATTTATGCTTCTAGGCTGGCACTTTCACAGGGGATGACACTCCAAACATTTATACACGCACTTACATCCGTAACAAACAGTGACTTGCATGCAATCTCTGATTCTATCCCAGTGCCATTTCCTTACTAGGAGGAAGTCTACCTCAGTTGCAAGTTGGCCAGTCTTGTATATGAACTTGTGACTGTCTCTCTTGGTGAACCATGTATTGGCCACCATCAAGCTTTTTCCCAGACAGAAGTATATAATGGTCTCACTTTCTTAAATCCCGTTGCTCCATCCATGTAGACCAAGGCAGTCCTCATATCTTGCTCTGTCTGCCCCAATATGAGCATTCAGGTACTCCATCATTAACATCAGCTCATTTTGCCACACTGTATCTAGTAGTTCCTGCAACTGCTGCCTGAATGCGCTGTTTTCCTCTTCACCTGAACCCTACTGTGGGGCCCAGGCTTAGATTATGAATATTGCTCTAACCTTGCACTAGAGTCTGACTTTCACAAGTCTGTAACTAATTCTAATGACATCCTTCACTGTCATCTGAAGACTCTCACTCACCACAATTCCCACACCATTTCAAGTCTGTCCTCTCCACTGAGTGGTAGAGTCTTGATCCAATGTCAAGTCTCTGTGCTGTACTGCCCTTTTGTCTCCTGGATACACAGGATGTTCATTCCCCTTCTTACCATCATGTCTTCCACTTCCAAGTTGTGTCCTGTCAATGAACCTATTTTCAGTAGCACAATCCTCACTTCATTTATTGGCAGGTTGAGTGGTTTTATGTCCAGCTTTCACTTAATAGATTATTCCAGGTAACACAGGATAGGAACTGGATACTGCCCAGCCAGTAACTTATTGACCCAGAACTGCCTAGCTTTATGGAGGGCACACACACACTCTGGCCAACAGGGGAGCACATGCCCTTGCCAACATTAGCATGGGTCCCTGACAGGTCAAGACCTCAACACTAGGAAATACCCTTGTCCATTTTTTTTGCCAACATTAGGCAATGTGATTTTTATCACCTACAGCCAATGTTTACACAGCCATGTGGCTATCCTTGATATCGCATGAAATCTAAGCTCCATGTTCTCCTGTTTAGAGGATGTGGTACACCACAGTTAAAGCTTAAAGCAGTTGATCTGCACAGCTCATCCTTGACAGACACCACCTAGAGTCTGTGTTGCTGCCCACTTGTCCATTTCTTTTCAAGTTGTACATGTTGAGTTTGAACCCAATACCTTTCATTCTTGAGGTAAAAACACCTAGCATGTTTCCGGGAAGTGGGAGGAACCCCACACTGACACAGTCAGAATATGCAAACTCCACACCGTCAGTGGTTGAATGTCAGAAATGAACCCTGTATCTTGTCTGTTAGGCAAAGACCTTAGCCATTATGCTCCTTCTATATTTATTTTTATTATTTTATTTTATTGACATTTGTTAACTGGGTTAGTCCAACTGGGCTAGCAGCCCATTTTCAATGGAAACCCAAGGAGAAAAGCTCCAGGTACAAAAAAATAATGCAATAAACATGAATCTCAAACAAGAATATTAATTAAAAATTACTGTACAATTAAAATATTTGTACTTCAGTATAGTAGTGGGTAGAGTATACAAAAGGGAGTAAAGTAAGCTTGAAATTTAACATTGAATGCAAAGTGCCTAATCTATTAAACAAACTATCCAGAGTCAGGTAGAAATAATTTGGAACATTTTAACACATAGTGGCGATAGGAGTGGTTATTAACCTAGGTTGGGTCATGGCAGGGGCAAGTCTTAGTGTTGAGAAGATACCGTTTAAGTTCTTTTTTAAATTATAGAAACTGGGAAATAGAGCAGATGTGTATAGGGAGTTTGTTCCAGGCTTGGACAACAGAGCATTTATAGAGAAGTTTCCCAACATTTCTTTTTGGATGGTAATGATCTAAAAGTTGCTTGTTAGAGCTACGTAGGGTCCTGGAAGGGGAGTAGTGAGATATCAGGGTGGACAGAACAGGGCAAGAAGATGGTTTGTATATAATAGTGTATAATATTTGAAACTGTAGTAGCAGGAATTTTTGGGGGAGTTCAAGCCATTGAAGGGCATTTAGGGCTAGGCAGTGGTGAGACCTGTAAGGAGAGTCTGTAACAAATTGAGCTATCTTGTGGTATGTCTGTTGTAGTTTGAGCATAGTAGTAGATTGGATGTTAGTTAGAATAGGGGCTGCATAAAAAAAGGAGGGAAGGAGGAAGGCTTGAGCCAGGGAAAGTCTAGCGTTTACATTAAGGAACTTTTTATTGCGATATAGTAATCCTAATTTCTGGTGTTTTTTTTTTTATACAGTGAAGTATGTGAGCGTTAAACTTAAGTTCATCATTAATGATGACTCCCAGGAGCTTTGTTTGGGGTTCAGGTTTTATGATAGTGTTGTTGGAGGATGTAATGGTAAAAGTGGACTTGTGGTGAGAGAGGGACTTGGGGAGAAAGAGCAAGAGATTAGTCTTTTTAGGATTAAGAATGAGTAAATTATCAGACAGCCATTTTTCAGTAGATGCAAAGATATCTTGGGTTAGTGTGAGAAGTTCAGAGACATTGCTAGAGGTGGAGATGAGTGGAGTCGTCAGCGTATTGGATGAGGGAGGCTTGTTGACATGATTTATGTAGTTCGTTAGTAAATACATTAAATAGGAGGGGACCCAAGATGGAACCCTGTAGGACACCAAATGGGACTGGAATATAAGGAGAGCAGGAAGACAGCCATTTTACTGATTGCTGCCTGTGAGAGAGATAGCTGGAGAACCAGGATACAGAGGTATTTGAAAGGTTGAGATTAGCCAGTTTAGTTAACAGCAATGGGTGAGATACTGTATCGAAAGCTTTGGATAGATCAAGGAAAAGACATGATATGAGTTTGTTGTTGTCACGGGCTTCAGCAATAGTATGAGTAAATGACAGGAGAGCAGTAGTTGTGCTATGGTTAGGGCGGAAACCATGCTGAGTGGGAGTAAATAGGTCATGCTGGAGGAGATAGTTGAGAAGTTGTGAATGAATGCATTTCTCAAGTATTTTAGAGAGGGGGGACAGGATGACGATGGGTCGGAAGTTAGATGGATCTGATGAGTTTCCACCTTTATGGAGGGGAATTGTGAAAAAGGATTTCCAAATGAGAGGTACAGTGGCTTCTTGGATTGACCTGTTGATGAGAATAGATATAGGATATGCTATAGACTCAGCTGCTAGTTTGAGGAAGCTAGAGGGGAGGTTGTCAGTAGAGGGAGAGCAGAGTTTTAGTTTCAGAAGAAGAGTTTTGATATAGGAAGTGGAAACAGCTTGAAAGGAGATGTTGTTATTAAGTTGGTTGGAGGGAGAGGGGATGGCAGTAAACTTAGAGTTGGAGGGAGTGAGCTTTTGGATAGTTTCAATGAAGTGTCTATTGAGGAGGGTAGTAGTCTCAAGAGGAGATATGTTAGGGTAGGGGGAGGTGTTGGAGGGCCGGTCAGGAGAACGAATCTTGTTTAGACTTGACTAGAACTTACGTGGGTTGGACTTGTCCTTAAATTGGGCTGAGTTGTAATAATTTCTTTTGCTTTATTGGTTTGATTTTTAACAAGATTACGTAGATATTTGTAGTTTTGTAGTAGGGGTGGTTCTTTTCTCTTAAACCAGGCTTTCCAGGCATTGTCTCTTTTGTGCATAAGGTTTCTAGTGCCTTTGGTAAGCCAGGGAGCATAATTAGATTTGATTCTAATTTTTCTTGAGTGGGCTAGAGAGTTGAGGGTGTCTAAAAAAATTGATTGAATTTACTGAATGCATTGTCTAGAGGAAGATGCCTAAGGATGGACCAGTTGATGTTGGATAGAATAGAGTTAAATTGAGTGGAATTGAAGTTAGTAAGTTTGTGTCAGTGTCTGTAGAGGTGTGGTTTGAATGTTTGGCATGAGTGCCTTAGAATGGAAGTGGGGAGGTGATCACTAAAGGAGTCTGGACAGGTAGCTGGGCTGTGGTAGAGGTTGGGGACGTTAGTGAGTATCCAGTCTATAGTGGAGCTGGAGGAAGAGGTTTTGCTGTAGTGGGTGGTGGATGTTATTAGTTGCTGAAATCCATGGAGGTTTATACTAAGTTGAGGGGAGTCAGTTATAAGTTTGGACCAGTCTATGTTGACATCTCCAAGAATTAGCTTTCATATTGTATGTTGAGGGAAAACCAGGAAAGAATGTTTTCAAGGATGAGGATATTGTTACCGGGGGGAATATAAATGGAAGCAATCACACATTTCTTATGTTGGTTGAGGTGACAATTGAGAATGAGTAATTCAGCTGGGTGGAAGTTTGGGATGGGGATGTCAATAGGTGAGAGATTGAGGCTGTTCAAGTGGAGGATGGCAACCCCACCCCCTTTTTTGGGGAATCTATTGGAGCAATAAATATAACCAGAAGGGAGAATTTCATTATTTGTAATGTGTGGTTTGAGCCATGTTTCGGATATTGAAAGAATGTGAGGGGAAGTATGGGCAATCCATGTGTGCAGTTCAGTGATTTTGTTAGTGAGACTTTGTATATTTACTGAATAGATACTTAGTTTTTTGTGTGAGGAAGGGCAAGGACTTGAGGGAAGGGAGTGGCTGGAAGTTTGTGAAGTGAGAGTGGAAAAGGAAGTATTGTGACGTATGTGGGAAAGAGAGGAGGTGGTTGGACCTGGGTTGGGATGAATGTCTCCAGAGAGGAGAATGTTCATTTTCATATATGGAAAATGAAAACCAATAACAACTACAACCATCGCAAAAGGAAAACAAATGTTATCCTTTTGAGACTGGTCTTCTAAAAATAAATACCTTCAGACACATTCTGTCTGAACAGTGATACTGTTAGGGAGAGGACCCTTAGTAAGATAATGTACACTGTCGTAGTTACATGCTGCAGTAGAGTTAGAGCCAGGGTTAGCACATATGAAGAAGGAAGTGCATAGGACTATCATTAATCAAGTGTGCTAACCCCAACTATAACCATCAGACATGCACAAAAATAAATCTACACCCTTACCTATTCCCTTACTTGATCCCTAACTCCAAACATTTATACACACACTTACACCCCTAACAAACACTGAACTACATACCCAGGTGCACAGACAGACAGACACACACACACACACACACACACACACACACACACACACACACACACACACACACACACACACACACACACACACACTCAAAAAACTATCCAAAACACTGAACATTTTTAAATATCAGAAAGTATCAGAATTACAAGAAAACCCAACTTACCTGCACACACCCACAGCACGCATATCAAACAAGCATTATAGATTTGACATATCTTGTAGCTGGCTAGAAAAACAAAACAAAGCATACTTGATTGTTTGCTGCAGCAATATACATATATATATACACACTCACACACACACACACACACACACACACACACACATATATATATATATATATATATATATATATATGTGTGTGTGTGTGTGTGTGTGTGTGTGTGTGTGTGTGTGTGTACATATATATATATATATATATATATATATATATATATATATATATATTTATATATACATACACCACATTTCTGGTGTGGTTATTAGTTGGATTCTTGTTCGCTTGATGCATGTTCATCAGTGGGCCATCCTTATGGGTGTGTCTCTTTTGGAGGAGGGGCAGAGAGATTGGCCTTTTGAGTAACAATATCTCATCTACTAAAACTGTTTTGTGAGAATTTCATTTGAAAAAACTTTTGGTGCCAAAAAAGCATCACAGTCAGTTTTAAAAACACTAAAACTTTCACAGTACTTGTACCAAAAAGACAACAACCAAAAACCAAGCGAACCTCTATATTCAGTACATAAAGAATATAAAATAAAATAAAAAATGACCAGGTAGCTCGGAACTCGCTTGCAAAACTTTAATATCCAAAGATAAAATCATGGATTGTGAGTGACTTCCGAGCTATCTGGTCATTTTTATTTTATTTTTTGTACCAAAAAGAATTACCTAAGTATAAAGCACAATCTTAAACCTAGAAGTAATGGAAATACAAATGTATATAATGTAACAAGCTTGAACATAGTAGCTTCCATGTTAACATGAAAAATATTAATCTAGATCAGCACTTTTGCTGTAAAGCTTTGTCAGATCTGCCCTTTACTTAACCTAAACATGAAGGATAATCTAGAAAGTCCTAAAATGACTCATATCAGAAGAAAATATTGCTCTTGGTATGAAACTAAAGAAAATGCTGCCCTTTGCATGAAGCTAAAGAGTGTGGGCTAGTCTGGAGGGGTGTTGGTTGTCTGGTCCAAGGTGGACCCAGGATAGAATAGAATAAGCAGATTTACAGAGTCAGAAAACCATCTTCTGACACTGTAAATTAGGCACCAAAATGTAAAGTTGCCTGCCAGCAGCAACAGCTATATCTATATTAGTAATTATTCAGATGGATTTTATTTTTGCCGAGAATACCCACATTGACATAGTATATTTTGTCATGTCATTAATACTGCTTCTTATGTCTTTATGATGCATACTTTTCTCTTTAAACCATGCTAAACATGTCTGGGTTGTATGATATGATGCCAGTGATCGTTACATAATTTCATGTAATTCATCCAAAGCTACTAAGAAAACGCACACAGTTTATTTCTATGTAACAATAAAGGGTGTACACAGTCAACAAAGGGGGCTGGGGCTGTCTGTTGATGAAAATACATTACAATCTTTTCATCAGCTCATTTTAAACAGTCTTTAATATGTGTTTGTAGGGCTACTGTTTACTTGTGTGATGTAAGATGGAAGACTTTACTATGGCTAATGTGTCTGTGGAAAATTAAACTTAAATATGTCATTTTGGTCATTATTATTGTTATTATTTTTATTTACTACAATCAGACATGTGAGGTGCACTGTCAACAACGTGGCTATAATTCCTGGGTATGTCTCTGTCTATGGATGAAATGACTTACCCTGCTGGATTGATAAAGTTAAGCAGTCTGTCTTCACAGGACTAGTGTACATTTCTGTAAAGTAATTAGGAACAGGGTCAAACTGGGCATTTGGTAGTTCTGGCAAATGCCAGGAAGGCTGGTGCCAAAATGGGCCTGTGGGCCAGTGCTCTTCAAAATCGTATGTATAAAAAAATCTATTTTTTTGTCTCCAGACTGTTAGGAAGACCACAGGCATTAATGAAGATACCCAGAAGTCATTGTGGTTTTAACCCCAGGAAATAGGATGCTGACCGGACTGTGAAGTCAGCAGCCTGTCATGTAATTTGAATATGTTCATGACATGGCTGCTGATTAGCCCTGTTACTCTCGTGTTCTCTTCCCATGCTTTAGTTGCGAGGGAAAGAGCAAGAGAGAGAGTGGAGAGACAAGCGATGAGCAAAGAAAGAAGAGAAAATCAGTCATCTGAATGGATTAGTGTTTAAAAGTTAAGTAAGTTCTCAGTTTTTTTTTTCTGGCAGTGCCAACCAGATACTTTCTGTATTTTTTTCCAGACAGGGTCAATCAGATAATTTTTGTATTTAATTATTTACTGGCAGGGTCAACCAGATACTTGTTAAATCTTGGTGCAGTCTCCAATATTTATTTATTTATTTATTTATTTATTGGGATTTTTTACTGGGAAAGTCCAGTAGGCCAAAAGAGCCCATTTTCAGTGGAGGCCCAGGGGGAAAAGCTCCACAAGGTAGTTAGTATAATAGTACTTAAAATTCCAAACAGTTAGTAAATACAAACAGTATTATACAAAACAGTGTAAGCATATAAAACAAATGATATGTACAGATTAATACAGTTTGGGGTATGTCAACTAAGTAGTCATATTATAATACATTTAGAGATACTGGGAGACATAAAAATATTTATAAGATCCTCTCAGAGTGTCAGCCAGCACAGAAATAGAAATACAGTGAGTTATTGATTTGTTATTTGATAGTAAGGGATGGATAGTTAGTAAAGTGAAAATACAACAAAAATTATCTTTCTGACATCCTGGGGCTGTAGTCTGGCAGAGTCAGCCAGATAGAAGAAGGTTAGTGAAACTGGGCCAGTGGTTCTGATGGTGCCAGAGTCTAATTCTTGTCCCAGTCCACCCCTTATTAGGACTACTTTACTATGGCCATTTTATCACAAGTGGTAAGGGAGGAATACACAGCCAATAAATTTGCTGTAATTGATGAGAATGTCATTATAATGGCAGCAGTTTGAGTAATGATTTATGGTCAAAATATCCTGAAATTAGTATATTTGTTATTATTTAACAATTAATTTTGTTTTACTTATTGATGGAAACATTTTCAAGACTACATATTTAAAATAAATTGTAGCTATTTAATATCTTAATGTACAGCACACAAAAGGAAGGTCACAGCATGAATAAATGGTCCGTTGAACCAAAAGAATATAAAGATAATCTACAACAACATCCAGTGGACCAAACAATGGCCAAGGATACCAGCCCAGTCAAATGATAAAAATCCAGATTATTGAGAACTTAGCACTTTCGTAGTGTTAAATTCCACTTCTTCAGACTATAATATCACATCAATACATACCAAATATAGACTAATCTCAATTAAACAGCAGCCAATCAGAATAAAGCAATTAATTTTCCAATCAATTACTAAGTGATCTAAAAGCAACAGAACCTATCCTGATATATATATATATATATATATATATATACCATATAACAACTTAAACCTATATAATGTATGCCAAGAATAGCTCAACAATAAAAAATAAAAAATAAACTATTTATATAAAAAGTTGTTTACATAAAAAATTATTTATGTAAAAAATACTAAACACGAAAAAGTTTCTTTTCAAACTCATTATTTAAAAAACATCCTGTTCCAAAGAATGGGTTTCAAACCCCATCCCCTTGTCTGCTCTTAATCTTATAATCTATCTAGTCTGCCAGGTTTCTGTATTACTCACTAGATCCCCTCCACGCTCATTATCCAAAACAATCTCTATCACAAGGAACCTAAAGGAATGTAAGGGACCACAAATCGAAACATGTTTAGCTAAAGTATTGGTTAAGACTACATTCTTGATGTTCAACAGGTGTTCCTTAATCCTAAACTTCAGCTTCCTGTTGGTCTCTCCAATATAAGAAGCTGAACAGGCATTGCATACTGCCAAATAAACCACATTAAAAGAATTGCAATTTGCTACTGAGCTAAACCTAAACTCAGTACCATAGTCTGGATGTATAAATTTACCAGTGGTATCTAAAAACCGACAATAATTACAGTTGTTACAAGGAAAGGTACCATGCTTAACAGACTGTATGGGAAGTCCTATATTCCCTTTCAGATGACATAGCAGTCTCCTAAGGGATTTCTTATTCTTAAATAAAAAATTAGGTTTGTCACTACAATAGTTCTGATCTCCGAATCATGGGTCAAAACTGGCCAATACTTTTTTACTCCTTCTGTTACCACATTAACATTGTCAGAGAAATAAGTCAACACTCATATTGGTGCCTTTTTAACTTCCTTAGCATTCTGAGGAGCAGCTTCATCAGAAGAAAAATAAGGTTATCTTCTTTCTCCAACTTGGCACCTCATTCAAAATGTTATTAGTAGTGGTATCACTGTATCCCCTCTCTAAAAACCTATCCCTCAGGTCTGCTAATTCATCCTGAAAATTAATTTCATCAGCTGTCAACCTAGAAACGCCTAACTTGCTGGAGGGACAGATTCATAACCCAGTGGCTCCCTTCGCTCTGGAATAGAATTCCAGTTCATGTGAGGCAGAACACCTCACTGAATCTCTTCAAGAAGAATCTCGATAGGTGGATGGGGGATCGTAGGTTTGTCCCAGGGATTACTCCGTGTCACTATTAGACAGAGGCACAGTAAACTAAACCTTAAAAAGGGCACAGTATACTCATATCAAGGGGTGGCGTAAGCCATACAGAATCGGGCTAGGCTTATAATTGCCCCAGGGCAGATAGCCTAGTATGAACTTATGAACCTATGAACCTAACACCTCCACCTTTACCACATTCCTGAAAATATGCTTAGGATGCATGCTTCTTCTATGAAGCAAAGCATTCCCATGACATTCCTCCCTTCATACCCTAGTAATAAGACCACTGTCATTACTCTTCAGAATCATACTGTCCAAAAATATCAGTCTCTCGGTGGGAACTATTCAAATCAAACTTAAGAAACACAGTACTATTATTAATCTCTTGATGGAGTAATTCTAACTCTAAATGACTCCCATACAATATAAGGAAGTGGTCATCTATGAAACACCTATAGAACACAATTTGGTTCCATCTCTATTGTCTCAAAAGTGTTATCCCTCTCTCATGTGGCCGTCACCAAGATAGCATAAGAAGTGCCCATGGCCACACCGTCCTCCTGCAAATATAATTGGTGGTGAAATAATATAACATTATTCTCAAGTAGTAGTTCCATAAGAAAACAAAGTAGATCAATAAATCTGTGATCAGAAGTCCCATCATAAATCAAATATTGTCTAAGCATCTCCACTCCAGTGATATTAGGAATGGATGTAAACAGAGAACGTACATCTAAAGTTAGTAATAAAAAGGATTCATCACTCTTATCCCAACAAAGACATAAACTTATATAAATCACCTAAAAATTGCTTTGAATCTCTAATAAACAGATTCTTATCAACTATAGGCCTTAAATTCTTCTCAATATATATTGATAGAGGTTCCATGGACCAATTATGCCCAGACACTATGGGTTTTAATGTGGGAGACTTAGGATCCTTATGAATCTTTGGAAGTCCCTGTATAATAGGGATCAAAGGTTTAGACATTTTAAAATAATTATATAAATGTTCTGTTATTATTAATCGTAAGAAACGTAAATTAGACAGAGACAGGAAGGAATGCTTAAAACAAAAAATGTACCCTAAACCCCAGGGGTACTAAGTATAATGATAATAGTGGGAGACAACTGTGCAATAATAACGCTGATTTTGAACCTAACAATAGACATATGGAAACAAATGAATTAGACACTAATGCATATACTTTAAACTACCAACACCCTGTGGAATACCCCCTTTATGCAGCTCAGAGAGACTGATGAACAAACAGCCCCAGAGGTACAAATACTAAGGGGGAGGGGGGGAATACCAAAGGAGAACTTAAATTTGAACATGATTGTTCCACATTATAATAAAATTTCTACAAATGGTGTTAGGTCTGTGTTGAAGAAGTGTATTTACCCCCCCCCCCCCATGTTTTCATCCTAATGGTATGCTGACTCTGAATAAACCTGTACGCTGCAATTTGTTGGGCTACTTGTGCTGAATTTTACTGTTTTGAACTCTCAAAGTCATTACTTTGGTAATAAGCTCCTTTGTGTTCTGTTTTAAGGTGAATTATGTAACAGTCTATTTGCACGAACAATCAGTGTGTGTGTGTGTGTGTGTGTGTGTGTGTGTGTGTGTGTGTGTGTGTGTGTGTGTGTGTGTGTGTTCAGAATGAGCCAGAGATTTAATATGTATACTGAATATAATTTTGCAAATGGAATTTTTAGTTAAACATGCCCCCTTTCTTGGGCAACTAGACTTGAGTAACAAATATTAGATCTAGCCATCCCAGCTGGGAAAGGTTAGTATGTGGATTTCCATCTCATCCAGCCATCGTGTTGCTGAACTACATTGTTTGATAATGAGAGGAACTTTACAGAAGTTGAAGGTTTTTTTGTGTCAAGACCTGTCCAAAAAAAAAGGCTTGTTATGTTGCAGTGAAGAAGGTGTGGTCTTTGTAGTAGTGAGTTTTTTAATAACCAATATTTGAGGGGGAAGGAAGTCTCTCTCTTGGATCTTTTTCTTAGCCTTAAAAGTATGAGCAATGATGACAGGGCCAGCCAGAGAGAGGAGAGAAAGGAAGAGAAGCTTTTTTTAGTCTGGATAACACTACTGAAGTGGGCCATGTAAAAGCTTTCCTTACAAGCGGAGACAATGTGGGTGGTCAAAGTCAGGTTTCGACTGCTGATGTTGACATTTTACGTGTTTTGGACTGCTGGAATGGTTTTCAGTGAAGAGAAATGCTAGTGCTAGAATATCTATTTATTTAAAAAAAAAAAAAAAAAATATATATATATATATATATATATATATATACTATATATATATATATATATATTAACTAAGATGTTAGAGTTAACTGTTAGATTAGTCTAGGAAGTCTTGCACCTAGGTCCTTTGGAAATTTCTTATCTGTAATTCCTTGAAGCTTGTTACACACAACTGAATGCTTCTTTTAAGAGTTATACTTATCAGCCTTTTTCTCAAGCTGTACCAGAACCGGAACATTCATGTTACATTACAGATGAATGCCTTTTATTTATTTGATTTTTGGCTGAGAACAGTTTAACCCCTTTAATATATTTATGCTAGCAAACAGAACTATATGCATCTAACTGACTATATTATTCCTAAATATATTATAGCAACAGAAGTGTATATGTATCTAACTAGCAAATAGAAGTGCATGCATTTATAAATCTCTAAATATATATCTAACACATATATTCAGTCAGCCTTGAATATGGTAGCTATTGAAACCATACATCTTTTCTCTCCTTCTACTGCACTATGTTATTTCAGCATGTCCCATAAAGCTATTCCTAAACATATCTCTCTCCTTCCCATCTATTTACATAGTACCATAGGGATATGCCCACTCTTCCCCTTCTTAAGTTATAATGTACTCTCTTTAGTTCTCCCTCTTTCTGTGTTATTACATGCCAAACCACAGCAATGCTTCTGTGAGAAAGCTAAAATATTTTTACTTAATGGACATCTGGCAGTTGACATATTGGCTAAAATCAAATAATATAAAACAAAATGTATAAAAATTATAAACTCCCAGGTAGCTGACTATTAAAATACAAAAGCTAATAAATGGGCTAACAAAGCAATTGAACTGATCATCCATAAAACTGCTGAAGAAAAACAGGAGAAAAGCAATGCAAATACTCAGGTAATTATTTATTTAGTGACATTTGATTACCGGGAAAGTCTGATTGGATAGTTGCTCATTTTCTTCAGTGGGCTGGGGAGAAAAATGCCAAAGTATTGCAAAAACATTTAAAGAACAATGATTTTACAGTCTTCAAAAATAATACAAAAACATCTACAGTTTAAATAATTATACCTAATTAGACATAATGTGAAAACATTGGTTAAGAATAGATATAACTTATATAACAATGATTTAATATTCAGATACATTTTAGGTAGATTAGTACAATACAAACAGGAACTGTAATATGAAGTGGCAGAAAAAAACAGGGTTATGGCATATTTAGAAGGAGAGTCAGGGAAGTGAGTATAGAAGGGAGAGTAAGGAGGTGTAAGGTCTGAATAGGTATTTGTTCATATTTAGGGATATAGTTTATCCTGGGGTTTAGGAAGAACAGAGCTATATTTTGGCTAGGAAGTCTTTCAGAATGGTTTTAAAGGACTGGAAGGAGGTTATTTACCTGATAGATACAGGTAAGTATTTACAAGCCTTAGCAGCATGGTATGAGTACAGACCATGCCAAGCAGATTTCATGGGTTTCTTGACAGACACGAGTTTCTGGTTATTGGATCATAATGGCAGATTAGGAACACCGTTGTATAGAATGGTATTTAGTGCTTGACAAGCAGATGAATGCTGGGTAATTTTATAGGTAGTAGGAAGCTGTGTATATGTAAGTTGATGGGAGAGTTCTAACCCATTTAGGTTTTCAGTGGTGTACAGTGGTGGGTTCTGAAAGTTAGTATTTGCTGCAAATTTAACCACTTTATTATAGCATTGCTCAAGTTCTGATTTTTATGATGCCCGGTGTAAGGATGGGAGCACCATAAAGTAATGAAGGGAGGAGGTAAGTAGGGGCAAGTGTAGCTTTTGTTGCATTGCTGAAAAAGTTTTTGGTTCTGTAAAACATCCCTAGCTTTTAGAACATAATGTTTTGAGAGTTTCAAGTACTTATAACCCTCCCATTCACCCTGCATTAACACTGTCTGATCACATTTGTGAACTGGACCTCAGGGCATTGTATAATTACACTAGGTATCAAGTAAGTGACACACTGTTTAATGTTTCCAAAGCAGAAATGGAAGCATTGTGTGAATTAAGAATGAGACCAGTACCGGTTTTAAAACCAGTTAAGGGGGAGCAGGTTAGTATTAATGAACACAGAGGAATACATAGAGAGGTTGCAAACAGTAGTTGATGATGACACATACACAAAAGTAAGTTAAAACGAACTGACAAACTGAATATAGCATATAACCATATGAAATCTTTTTTGAATGATTTATTTATTGATGGAATGGTGGATGTGCAAACTTTTAACTACTTGTCAACTCTTTCACCGAGAATACCGACTTTGTTTGGTATTCCAAAAATTCATAAGAGTATTAGTGTCCCCCCAATGAGGGCATTAGTAGATGCAAGACGTTCTATAACTTATGCTAGTGCGAAGTTGGTGGACTCAATTTTGAAAAACTATGTAGAATATGAAACACAGATTTGTAAAGATTCGTGGGCATTCCTCTCTGCTATTAATGCACTTGAGTATGGAGAGGACCTGAATTTCCTGACAATAGATGTTATGGACCTGTATTTTTCAATACCACAAGTGCGAGGTATAGAATCTGTTGTAGATAGACTGAGATGGCATAGGGCTTTGAACTCTGAATTGAGGTTAGTTTAAGTGTTACTAGATATCATTGTATCAAACAATTATGTGATGTTTAACCGTGAAATCTACCTCCAAAAAGTAGGGGTAGCAATGGGCTCACCATGCGGAGTGAGTTTCACTAACCTGGTGATGGCCCAATGGGAACATCAATTTATTTTTAACTATGCTGAAATTAAAGATTCCGTACACTTCTATACTAGATTTCTTGACGATATTTTTATTATTTTTAAAGGTAATGAGGAAGCTGCTGATCATTTGATTAGTTATTTAAATAGTACAACTAACTTTTTTAAGTTTACAAGCAATTTTAATAGTTAGACAATTGCTTATTTGGATGTGGAACTTAGTAAAAACAAAAGTAAGAGGCAATATACTGCAAGAATCTACCACAAAAAATATACTCAAACTCTTTGTTACATTTTAGTAGCTCACACCCATTGTACCAGAAAAAAATCAGGTCTATATTAGATGAACAAAAGTTCATCTTAGCGAACACTGACACAAGGAAAAATCCAAGAACTCGAAATAGCAATTGTGGGGGGTGGACCCCCCACTAAATATATATTCCAACTCCGAGATAGCACTACAGTGAGGAAAGGGCAAATATTCCCATCTTCACTGTACCGCGATCTCACAATTGTGGTTCCGAGTTCCACAATTTTTGCTCATGTGAGCGTTCACTAAGATGAACTTTCGTTCATCTAATATAGACCCGAAAAAAATCAGTAATAAAAGGTCAGTTGGTGCGAGCAGCAAGAATGATTACAGAAGACAGGGCATTCCTTGAAGAATATATTCTAACAGCTGCAGACAGAACTCTTTAAATGTACGAAAGTTTATTTTATAACTTAACATGTTTTTCGTCACTATATACAGAGTAACTTCATCAGAAATAAAAACTGAATACAAGGTAACAGTTTTAAAATAGTCCGCACTCATCACATGACTTTGTAAACCTATCAGTACAACATTCTATTTAAAACCACAGGCAATGTTTAAAATGTGTATCACCAAAACGGTTATCTAATGTTGTCTGTTTAACCATTCCACCACATTAATAACAGCGAAATAAACAAAAGCTCGAGTATAAAAAAACAAATTACAGATGAACACACCAAAAAATTAACAAGCCAAATTGGAAACACTCTTTTTCACCTATTTAAACTTTCTAACTTTAATAAGCAGGAAATATTGCTGTTAGAATCCATTTTATTAGCTTGTCTTTCGTTGAGCTGTTAGAATCCATTTTATTAGCTTGTCTTTCGTTGAGCTGTTAGAATCCATTTTATTAGCTTGTCTTTCGTTGAATTGCCTTTTTTCACTTGTTGGTATTCCTTGAAGAATGCAAAAATTTGAGAAAGATGTTTTTACGTAGGGGTTACCCGGAATCATTAATTACGCAATTAACTATTGAAGTGCAATGTAAAAGGGGTAAGGGTTTTTACAGACCCATTTTAAGTAGGGATCAAACGCCATGTACCACAAATAACACGGTGAATACAGATAATGGTGATATTTATGTTCCTGTTGATACAGGTCAGGTTGAACAAGCCCAGAAAACATGTTTTACTATTAGCTTCATTACACGATTTAGTTTATATGCTTATAGCATTAGGTATATATTAATAAAGAATTGGAATTTATTGCACATTGACAACGAACTAGTGAGAAAAATAGGTGAACATCCTACTATGATTTTTAAAAGGGGTAGGAATATGAAAAGTTTACTTAAGATGCAGAACCATAATAGTAATAGAACACCAGGAAAGTATAAATGCAGTCATGTAGGTTTTGTAAATATATGTCGTCCGGTTGTACTTTTACTATTCATGGTAGAACATATAAAGTTAATGGGAGACATAATTGTAATTCAAAATCAGTGATTTACCTAGGCCAATGTCAGTCATGTTCAGTTTTTTATGTCAGTAAAACCAACAGGAAACTGAGAGAAAGAGTGTATGAGCACATTTACAGTATTAGTAAGGCTAAAACTGGGAATGTGCTAACACGTCATTGTGCAAGTCATCCAACACATGTTTTCCATTTTAGGGTTATTGACCAAATAGTACTTGACGTTAAAGGGGGCCTGTTTTCACTGTTATTAGAAAAACAAGAATTATTATGGCAGTTATGTTTAGATTCTTGTAGATACCCAGGTTTGAATGAAATAACCTCGATTACATGCATTTTGAAGTTGAAAAGTCTTTTAAGATGATATTTTAGAAAGTTAACTTGGTTAATTAACTTTAATTTAATTTGATGTATATGTAAAACATTAATGATTTGGTATTGCTTGTGAGTATTAGCCTAAGAATTAGTGTGTAAGAATATGAGTTAGTTTACATGTTATGTTTTATTTAGTTTTATTAGTTTAGGTTTATTTGATTGGAATTTGTGAACTTATTTAAGGTTCATAAATATTAATGACTTGATTAATTGTTCGATATATTCTATTGGGGGATGATTACATGTGAGGGTGTGGGTACGATATTTAAATGCTGCCATTTGAGCGTTAACTTTATCTGAAGAAGTTCAGTCACTTGACTGGACGAAAAGCGCTTCATCAAACCTTCATTAAACTTTTATTTCTTTTATTATACGTGTTTTTAAGTGGAATAGTTTTGCTTCCTTCACCAAAAATTTTCATTTGGTTATTCATTTGTGATTTTACCAGTTTGGCAGAGTATCACTCATACTACAACAGAAGATATTGCCAACTTGCTAGCTGACAAATTCAGTGCAAACTTCACCCCTATCCCCACCTACCATATCCCAAAGCATACCTGACACCAGCCCTCTGCCTAGTATCTCTAGAGAACAGGTCATCTGTGTGGTCACCAAGGCCAAAAACATGGTCTCAGTGGGACCAGATAATATCCAAAGTTATTTACTAAACAATCTAAAACAAGACCTAGTGGACCCACTTGGCATTCTCTTTAATCATAGCTTGAGAACTGGCTATGTTCCTGCAGAATGAAGAACAGCAACAGTAATCCCCCTGCACAAAGGGGGGCCCATCAACTAATCCTCGGAACTACAGACCCATAAGTCTAACCAGCCTCAAATGCAAGGCCATGGACATAATTATCATGTATCTTATCAACAAGGGCATAAACGACCACTGAATGCTGGACCCAACTCAGTTTGGCTTCGTTAAGGGTAGAGCATGCTTATTAAATCTGGTAAACTTTGAGATTGTCACCAAAGCCATGAACAAAGGTAAGGCAGTGCACACAGCCTATCTCAACCTTGCCAAGCCTTTTGGCACAATTCCCACTCAGGAATTGTTGAGAAGCTCTTCCAGCTGGGGATTAACCCTTATGTTACTAGATGGGTAGCCAACTGGCTAACCAACAGAACACACTCTGTCAAAATTGGTGACTCCACCTCCACCAATAGACTTGTCACCAGTGGAGTACCACAGGGGTCTGTGCTGGGCCCCTTACTGTTTGGCATCTACTTCTCAGAAGTCCAGGCCAAAGTAGACAGCCTCTGGCTCACCAAGTTTCACTGATGATTGCAAACTGGAAGCAATCATTGAATCCCTCAATGATGTCAATATATTACAAGAAGGGCTAACACAAAGAATGATTGTTGCCAAAACCATGGTCTAAAACTAAATGCAAAAAAAAAAAGCATTATTATTCCCTTTGGCAAACCAGAATTACCTACAATTTACAATATTGGCAGCCCCCCCCCCCCCTGAGTTCCAATCCGGGGGTGCAAGACTTGGGAACACAGGTTGATAGCAATCTGAACTTTGGCCAACAAGTTTACACAGTGGTAAGGAAAGCCTTCTATGTAGTGCACCTCATGAGCAAGGGCATATTATCCAGGTCAAGGGATGTTATAACTCCACTGTGCTCTACCCTCATCAGACCACTAATAAAGTATAATGCACCCTTTTGCATGTACCTCACCAGACATCTCCAGCTGCTGGAGAGACCTCAGAGGTTTCTCACTAAGAAAATACAGGGACTCCTAACCATGACCTATGTGGACAGGCTGAAAGCCTTGTCACTTTACTCTGTATCTTATAGGCTGCTGAAATGTGACTTGTGCATGGCCTATAGGGTAATCTCCAACCCTGCCCTAATGGAAATGCTGCACATCCGCAATCAAATGGCACAAGAGTCACCCGTTCTAGTGATCTCAATCTAGCCTGTGACATTAACAGAACATGCTGGAGAGACAGATATGTCTCCCAGAGATTGCCATTTCTCTGAAATAGACATCCTCTACACGTAAAGCAGAGCTCCTCACTGACCCTATTCAAACACAACTTAGATAATTGGATGTGAGACTGCAAATTCAGCCCTGGGGTGATACCCATGTCTCTCATGGACAGGGGTAACTGGTGTTGATCACAGACCCACTCTGTTCATAAATTCATTCTGCAAACTACCCAAAAGAACAAAAGGGGAAACCTGGGATTAAAATAGCTAGGCTTGTAAAGTTTCTAGGGCCATTAGCCTAGTAACCTCCTATGAACCTCTGAAGAAAGACTAGGCTGAAGACCTGGAAGTTGACTGTAGAGAAAGCACAAGAGTTCAAGGAATTACACAGGGCTCTACCACCTCAGGAAGAAAAGGAAATAGGGGGAGTTGAAGAAGAATGGCAGCACCTCAAAACAGCATGTGTGAGGCTACAGAACAGGTATGTGGCTGAGCAGGGTATGAAAATATGGTACTTAAGAAAAGCTGGTAGTGGAGTGCAGAAGTCCAGAAAGTCACCAATAGAAAGTAGGAGTGCAGAAAAAAGTGGAAGAAGGAAAAGACAGACCAGGCTAAGAAGGAATAGTGGTTGTCTAACAGAGGCTAAGAGAGGAGTTACACCCACTGGCAATTCTCACACATCCCAATTATCCTATCATTTCTCTCCAATCAATCACAAACCCCTTCTCCCACCTCACCCTCACTCACACATGCCCTACCCTACACACAGAAACAAATCCATCTCCACTTTAATACCACTTACACCACAATAGAAATGATGCTCAAAGCACAGAACACTTCTCTACTACAAACATTATCCTATCCATCCACTACACTTACCTTACTCCTACTCTCCCTTCTCTCCTCCTACCATATCCAACTCCATTTCAGTAACCCACCACCATGGCAAACTGAACCCATAACTAATCACAATCAGCTCAAATGCTCCACAATTACCCCCAATGACCTTACCTCCTGTGAACCACACTCATATATGTACTTCCACCTGAAACTAAAAACCAACCCTTTCTCCTATCAAAAGCAATACAAAATGCTAAACAAGTTAACCAAACTATACCATAACCTACTACTAACACTCACTTGCTGAGGTGATATACACCCCAATCCAGGACCTACACCAACTACCACATCTAACCCTAACATAGTAAACCCTTTATATAACCAACCCACCTCATCTCTCCTCTTCCTAAACATAAATATAAGAAGCATACTTAACAAAGTTCAGGACCTTCATGCCCTATTATCCTTATACAAACCAGAGATAGTCATACTAACTGAAACCTGGCTTAAACCACATCATCAGAACAATGAGATCATAGCACCCGGTTACAATATTATTAGGAAAGATAGATTAGACAAAAAAAGGTGGAGGGGTAGCAATATTATTCCAAAACCATCTAACTATAAAGCAGTTTGACTGTGATAACCTAGATGTAAAAGACATTGAAATTATCCTAGCCAAATTTAAACTAAACACCCACAAACAAATTATCATTGCTGGAGCCTACCTCCCTCCAGGCAATAACATTAATTCAGCAGAAAACTTACTAAACTGTATCTCTAACTCCCCTTCCTCATGAAACCATACTACTAGGAGATTTTAACATAGACTGGCTCACTTGCTCCAACCACAACCCCTCTAACCACATTAACCTCCACGGGTTCACCCAAATAATACATACCCCCACCAGAACCGACAAAACAACCAAACATCAGTCCATCCTAGACTGGATACTGTCATCCCACCTCACTCTTGTACAACAGTCAGGGACTTTCCCAGACAGTCTAAGTGACTACCAACCAACCTATTTAATTAGGAACAGATCCAACCAACACATCAACCAGCCCAGACTTAGGGTCATACATAAAAGAAACTTCATAGCAGCTGATTTTAACAAATCACTACAATCTTGCAATTGGACTCCCCTTAAACACCTACCACTAGATGAGGCTGTACAATACTTTAATTCCACTTTCCTAGATATCTTGAAATTCCATGCACCCTCCAGAACCATCAGGATAAAAAAACAACCATGCCCCATGGCTCACAAAGGATACTAAAACTACCATGAAATATAGGGATAAAAGCTGGACACTATATCAAACAAAAACAAAACCCCTACCGTAAGGCAAAATTATTTGGAACTTAGAAACAAAGCCAAAAGCCAAATTAAAGCAGACAAGACAAACTACTATAGAAAAATTCAAGTAAAATTTGCCCACAACCCCCAAAAATTCTGGATTACCATAGCAGGAATACTCAACCCAGGAAAAGCCTCCACCCCTACCCCTGTACTACCAAATAATGAAACCAATATCCCCACCCAATTTAACAATTTCTTCACATAAACAGTACTAAAACTCTCCAATGCCCAAATAAACACAAACACACCAACACAACTAACCACTCCAACACAGCAGAATAACCAAAACACCCCTACCACCTTCTCCCTGCAGCCTGTCCCTACCAAGACAATATCAAAATTACTTAAGAAACTAAAACCAACCACTCTAGCTGCAGACAAACTGCCTGCTGATTTCCTCCAGATAGCAGCAGAAGCTATATCCTATCCTGTCTCTATCTTCATCAATAGATCATTATCTGAACACAAAGTATCCACCTTGTGGAAAATCGCACACATTATTCCACTTCACAAAGGAAGGACCTCTCTAGAACTGACCAACTACTGCCCAGTTGCAATCCTATCCCCTTTATCCAAAATACTGGAAATAGTTGTTCACACTCGGCTAATACAGTTCCTTCTACAACATAATCTCCTGTCCAATACACAACATGGATTTAGACCATCCCACAGCACTACCACTGCACTTCTCTCTAACACCAACATAATCAACCAATACAGGAACAAAGGACTATTTGTATCCTCCATTTTCTTAGACTTATCTAAGGCTTTTGACATGGTGAATCACAACATGCTTCTTCAAACCATGTCAAAACTAAACATATGCCCATCTACTATACAATGGTTCACCAACTACTTATCAGGTAGGCAACAAGCAGTTCTATGGCAAGATAAACTATCCTCCTTACTGCCAGTCTCTATAGGAGTTCCCCAGGGATCCATCTTAGGCCCACTATTGTTCTCCCTCTTCACCAACGACATATCCTCAACCCTACCCAAAGCCTCAGTAGTGCAGTATGCTGACGATAACACAATTATATGTGCCACCCCCACGATAAACAAACTACACTCCATTACCCAAACTAACTTCTCCCAAGCTGAAACCTGGTTTGGCAACATCAAACTTATACTCAATCCAAACAAAACAAAACTGATCCTCTTTAAACCTAGCAGACCCCATCCTTTAAATGAGAACTTTAACTTAATAGCCAAAGGTGATATCCAAATAAAACCTACATCACACACAAAACTACTAGGTGTTGAAATCGACAACCAGCTAAAATTCGACATCCATATAGCCCAGACTATCAAGAAAGTCAACAAAAAACTAGGACTTCTCTATAGAAACAAACAATTCATGACTGAACAAACCAAGGCTACTATCACTAGAACCCACCTCCTGTCTATACTGCTCTGTGCCTCCCCCATACTAACCAATCTGAACCAAAAAGAACTAAATACAATGGAATCATGTTATAACAAGATTGCCAAGTTTGCCACAGAATCCACACATAGGTCCCATCACTGTTTATCCCTAAAGCAACTCAAATGTCTTGAACTGCCACATGCACTACTATTCAATCAAATCTCAACAGCACAGAAACTCTTTTACCAACCAGATTTAACCCCGGCACTCCAACATCTAATTCAGCCATATACCAGCTCCAGAGAGCTAAGATCCAGTAACCAGAACCTAATAAAGGTTATTAGACACAAAAATGAAGCAGGTAAATCTCTGTTTGCCTGTACAATTGCCCAAACTTGGAATGCTCTACCAGGCCACATAACCTCTACTACCTCAACTAAAATATTCAAACACAACCTTAACAACCACTATACTAACAATTGGCTCTGTTCATGCTACTCCCCTGGGTAAGCCACACTAATAATCTGTTAACTTCTCTGTCAAAACTAGCAACTACCATCCTCTAAAGGAATAAACCTTCAAATCTCTATAAACTTCACTGTATTAGTTAACATTCTCAACCTTTTTAAAGCAACAACAATCCCTATGCTAGCTGTATCTTACTTACATGGACAACTGTAATTACTGTCTGAACAAAAAATATTGCCTTTACCTATTCCTTTGTGTCATGACTTTATACTTACTTGATATTTTCATAAGATTGTTGTATAAATGAAACTGTTATGTGTAACATAGACCCTGCATTGTACTTCTTCCTTGAACTATTTTGGAAATTATATTTTGAGCTTTTTTGCTTTACCTGTTTTATAAATGATACTCGGAGCTTTTCTCCCCGGGCCTACGCTGAAAATGGACCTCTGTCCAGTCGGACTATCCCGGTAAACAAATGTAAAATAAAAATAAATAAATAAATAAAATAGCAAAGAACAAGGCATCAGAGGCAATCTGCCTACTCCTGGAAAGTGACTCAGTAGATAGGCTGCAAGGCAAAGACAGAGAGACAAAGAAAGTAGCCAGATATCCATCACCAGGGATGTCAGCAACAACCTGCTCACCAGCTCATGGGAAATCAAAAGCAGATGGAAGGAATACTTCTGAATGAAGAAAGAATGAAAGAACAGCAGCCCACCTCAGAAGAAGTAAGAACAGCACTAAAGCAAATGAAAGGATCATCTGAGGTCACAGCAGATTTGATAAAGATACTGGATGAGTAGGGGAGAGATGGCTCCTGAGGGTACTCATAGCAATGTGGAGAGAAAGGCAAATCACAGATGACTGAGGTACAAAAGATTGTGGTTTAACACAACAAATTGTAGTTTAAGAAAGGTTTGTCTTTTGTACCTTCATGTGGGGCAAATTTAAGTCAAACATTAGTAGGCTTGAACGTATTTTGCAAGAAATTAAGTTTGTCTTGTTTCTTTCATGACTCTGCTGATTATGTTATTTGTCTTTTTAAAAAGAAGAGCATTATTAATCTCCCATTACCAGCTTTGGTGGGGTTATTTTATGATTTATGTGAGAAGGATATTTTATGCATGTTTCAAAGTCAGTCTGTGAATAAATACTACAATTTAAACTGCTAGCAGTAAAAGGCCTCGTTGTAATGTATCAATCTGATTATGTTAATGAGATTGAAAAAATGTTAAATAATTTTCAGGAATATGAGAAGTTACTTTGTACTGTGTTCAAGAAAGATATTGAGACATTCATAATATATTGTTGGATTTACTTAGCAATTGTTCTATCACTTGTGAAGTATTTCAGTTCTTATTTTTTGAACATCCCAGGCTGGCTATTTTGCTTGAGATTCCTAAACTTTACAGTGGAACATACCCTTTGCCTTTTAGGCCTATTGTGAATGCTAAATACAGTGTCACTAAACACATCTCTGCCTTTTTAGATTTTTTTTAAATCCCCTTGTCTAGAAATTAAATAGTTATACAAGAGACTCATAGTATTTTTGGATGGTTTGCACAGGTTAAATATTGACAAAGTAGATATTAATATGTTCATCCTGGATGTGAGTTTGTATATACTACCATATCATGGGTGGAAGGTGTTGATTTTTTGACATTGTATCTTGTGAAATTTAGCTCCTATAGTAGCGACATGATAAGTACAATTTGTGAACTTATGGAAGTTATGCTTGAAAATAATTTCATGTTTAATGGTCAGATTTACCACAAAAAAGAGGAGTTGTGATGGGGGCGACAGTGGCCCCTTCTTCTCCAATATTGTCATGGGGTGGTGGGAGACAGAATATTTGTATAATATGCCTTTCTTTAAAATACATGTAATTAAATATTATAGATTTCTGGATGATTTCTTTTTTATTACTGATGCTAAATTAGATGCTATTACTGCCTTTGTTTCAAATATTAATGATACTTCTGAGTTTTATACTTTAACATAGGCTATTTATTCACTGATGTACATTTTTTGGATTTTGCCATATAGTAATAAGACTTTTTCTAGTAATATTTATAAGAAGGAATGGTTTGTTAACAACTATTTGCACTTTTCTAGTGCACACCCAATATGCATGAAGAAAAATATACTCAGGGGGCAGATGATCAGGGCCTCAAATCTGAGTACTAATCAGGAGATTTTTTGGATGCAATTCATGAAATAATAGTATTTTTTATGGACGGGGTTATAGTTATAATGTTCTTAAGGCTGCTGCCGATGAAAATGTAGAAAAAAGGAATGACAGGTTTCCACCTGTATTGTCTGTTGGCATGCCTAATGAGAACAGGGGTCCACTCTTTCTAATATTTAGACAGAAAAAGGCTATACTTATAGTTTTTGTCTGTGCATGACTGTGGATGATTCAAGTATTAGATCTATTCTTATTCAGAAATGGAACACTTTTAAGGCTGATTGGAATATTATTAAAATAGTAGGTAATGAACCTGGGTTTGTAGTCAATAAGGCTAAGTGTATAAAACAATATTTCTAAACAGACAACACTATAGCCTTGACTACTAAGACTGACAAAAGTCCTGGCATGTATACATGTGCTTTTTGTAATATGTGCTCGTTTATTTTGCAGGGTTCTTCAGTATTTTTGTCTGACATTAATAAGCACATTATAGGCAACAGTTATTTTAATTGTGATTCTTCTGGTACTATTTTTATTGCAATCTGCTCTAGCTGTCCGTCTTTTTATATAGGTATGTCTACAAGAAAAGTAAAAGTGAGAATAAGGGAACATCTATATAGTATGTGAAATCAACAATGCTCACTTTACTGTATGTGTAGATTTCAAACAGTTTCATTTTTTTGTGTTTGACTCAGTCCCTAGGAATGTAAGGGGTGATGATTATAAAAAAAATGCTTTTGAGGAGAGAAACCTTTTGGCAGCTTAGGCTTCAAGCAGATAAACATCCTGGAAGCAATGATAGCATTTGTATTAAGTGCTTTTTATAAGTATATGTGTTATATTGTGTAATGTTGCTTTAAAAGTTGCTTTGCTGACGTTTTTAGATTTTAATTATTTGATTGTTCAATTAATTGTTTAATTTAGTGTGTAGAATAGTATATCAGGTTGGTTGACATTTTGTCATTTTATTCTGATGATGTCTTTGGATGTAAGTGCTAAATAAATGTTTCATTGAAATGGAGTGCCTTCTGTGGATGCTATTTTGTGGGTTAGAGAGTGCCGTTGGTTTATATTGTACAGGCAAAACATGCTGACTCCTTGGCAGGTCTAAAGACAGCAGTGAGTCCCCAGTCTGATCGATGTATGCATTTTAGATTGAGTTTTTATTGGCTATTTTTCCTTTTTTTTTTTTTAAATGTGTAGGTTGTATATTTTGCATCTTTTATGTTAAGGGTCAACTCTATTTGACATATAAGCTGACATGAAACAATAGGTATGAGTGTACTGTGTCATTTATGACAATGCTTATTCCTACTGCTAACTCTTGCTAGTGTCCACCCGTGATCATCTCATTGTCTATACTCTCTCTCCATTTCCTCAATTTCTGTCCTTTTATTCCTCTCATGATCCCCTACTAACAAGACTTTTTGTTTTACGCAGACTTAGGCTTCCTGCTATCCATCCTCTTTTCCACCCAATTTGTGGCTAACAGATCATCTTCTTTTTAACCCAGCCAAGTCTGCCTGTCTAACCTCCACAATTCCCTTAAGCAGCCTTCTGCCCTGTACCACACACATCTAACCTGCCCTGCTCTTCAGTACACTCCCCAGTTCCTGTAAGCAGACTCATCTTCCAGACCTAACATATCTAGCCCCTTTTTCCCATCTCCTGTCCTTTCCTTTTTTTTCTCCTCTCCTCCCCTCCATGCATTACATGAACCACACCTTTGCATCATTTCTACTTAATTTCTCTGACCTACTGCATATGTTTGAAGAGAACAGCACAGTCTCTCAGGACTTCACAAAGTGGTGAATGTTGTCCCATGTTCCTTCATCTCTCTGAGTGCAGACAAGTGTACCAAGTATCCTCTGATAATTTTTTATATTTATTGACTAGCCAGATAGTATTAAATATGTAGGTTTGGAACTCAATTTCTTTTTAACATATCAACAGCATACAGGTAGTAGAGAAAATACATTTTGTTATGTTAGCTTTATACTAGTTTCAGAAATGAAATGCAGTGTCACTGGAAGTAAGAATAGTTATTTCCACAGTGTTGAATTATCACTCCCTACACTATGCTATATGTAATGTTTTTTAGCTATAAAATTATTACATTCTATCATTCCATACTCTGTTTCATTACTATTGCTAAAACGGATATAATCATTATGAATTATGTACTTTAATCTGTATCATTCCTTAGAATTTTATTTTTTTTAACTTTATTAGTCTGTAAAGTCATGCAAATATTGTTAAAAAATTCTAGTGTAAGAGTGCTTGTTAACTCGCTCATTAGGAAAATATGGAATCTGCTAATCTTTACATACCAAGTGACAAGTTGTACTGTATCTGTTATCCTGTTAGAAAGATAACAGATGGATTATTATTGAATGTATGTAGCTGTCATGTTTTAAAAAGCTGTGTTAAAGTATTCATGCATTCATTTTCAGTTCTGTTTTAGAAGAATGCATAAGTAAATCTAGAGAAATGCATCGTGTCACTTGCATCAAGAAACTATGCTTTACTTATTGCCATCAATTATAAATAAAATGAAAACAAAATTCTAGCATAGAAGAATGGGTTGTAGGTACCTTGAAATGCACTTTTTAATATACAGTTATGTTTTATAAACCACCACAATGCTTCATTGTAACCCTTACATGTTTAGGAAATATTGTAACAGTTATCTGATAACAACTTTAATCCACTGGCAGCAAGCAGATTTCATAATGACTATATAGCTAACTAAATGGAAAGTAGAAATGCCACATTTTTTAGGGAAAATAAATTAGTCCTGTATGACCTATACAATTCTAGTAAATGACCAGGTGATGTTATGAGCGGCTATAGAGGACTATATTTGGGTTGCCAATCAATTTTCTTATTACATGTTTGGAGACGTGGATGCCAAGAATTGTGTCCACGAGGTGAATCTTGGTATCCATGTCAAGGACACATAATTTTAAGTTATTATTGGAAATCAGATCATAATTCTTTGTAGTGGATGGAGATTTGTCTGTTCCATGTACTACTAGCTGCAGAAAAATTAAAAAAAATAGGAAGTACTTTGCTGGCTTTGAAAGTCAGTAATGTAGTTGGGAACCACATTACATCTTAATGTATTCCCTGTGTAAGGGAAATAACTGGTTCCCAAATATGTTTTAAGTGAGTGCAGTGGAGACAGAGACAGAATTGAAATTAACCCATTTCATGTTCTGCAGCTGTTATTTGCACTCAAATATGAGTTAAAATTACACCCTTGTTCCGTGATACTATAGCACCAGATGCAATGTTAATAGTATAAAGGGTGCTTAACTTGTGCGATAGTAGCGCTGAACCAGGATGGCATTTAACTAATACTGAGCATAGTAACGTCAATCCATGCACTGCATAGCATTCTTGTAGAATGGTTGCGACATATGTAATGCTTTACATATGGGAATTATATGATTTTCTGAAGACCATGTCTTCGACGACTACACTGTGATAACCATTTGAAATGTCAGGACCCGCTAAAGCAAGACTCAAAACATGGACACCGATTGGCCAAAAAAACTGACTTACATGTACCAGGTCTGAGATGGCATATATAATATTAAGGCTGTGGGAGGTGGGGCCTTGCCCTACCCCCACACATCAGGGGTGCAAAGGAGACTTGTCCCCTGCAGAAAAAAAGTTTAAAGAAGGAAAAACTATCTTTGAGATTCACTCTTCTCCTAGAGTTTCAGTCTGTTTTTTCCATTTTGCCGGCACTCGGCATTTTGAGTGCTGATATTTCAATAGGAAGCCCTTCACACTGAGGTAAATTAATTGATTTTAAAAGGCAATTTTACTTTCCTTGCTGGTACTGTGACTTAGATTTGGATATTGCAAGTAAAAAGCTGAGCTTTGTCTCTTACAAAAAATGCAGCTTTGTTTTTTTAGATTTTCTGCTTAAGCTCTACATAGTAGAGATATTTGAAGATGTAGTCACTGAAATTCCATACTACATGCTTGCATACTTACAACTACAGTCCTTGCATGCATATTACAAAAGCCATTTAGGCCAGGCAGTGTGTGAAGACAAATTGAGAATCTTGGCAGTGACTGAAGCAAGTTGAAGTGCAAGCCATTTTTTATTCTCTCCATCCTGGAGATTATATACTACTAAAGATTGTGATTTTGGCACGTAAAGTAGTGTGTAATATTTGTCAGATGATTGAGTTGTGTCAGTATTCATCATCTGTCACACACATGACTTAAGTCTGATTAACTGTTGAGCTTTGTACACTGATGTTGTGTACACAATGGTGAGAGCAATCTTTTGTTTTGATCATTTCCTAATCAATTTTGATGTTTTTGTGTTGACCACATATGGATTCACATTCTCCATAGCATACTCTCACAGTTTGCACAATGATTTGACTGTGTAATCTTGTTATCACTTATTTTGTGATACTTCAAGTTAGACTTGACTAACCATATAGCGTATCTAAGGTCATAGTTGTTTACAGCGTATCATCACCAAATAAAGTTTTAAGTTAAAATTGACTACTCATATAGCATACCCAAGATGGAAGCAGGTGTATCAGTATATCTAAGCTTGTAGTTATTTACAGCGTATTATCACCAAGCAAAGTTTTAAGTTAAAATTGACTAATTCAGTATCATGGCATACGTTTTTGAGCTTGCAAAATGTTTGATGTCTACAGCTGAAACTGATGTGAAAATGTTTTCAGTATGACATGGTATCTGGACTGCCTAAAAGTAACATAACAGTGCTAACATGTGCTAACAGACGTCATATTTTCTTCATTTCTGCCCATTCTTTATAGAGCTGACTTCAGACCCAACCTCTTCATTTCATCACTTTAATCTAGTTTTGCCAATCACAAAAGTATGCCCTTGTGTTAGCAGGTTCTGTGGTGAGGGAGCACTTTATCTACTATCAACTGATGAGTATAATCATGATAAAAATGTTATATTTCTACTAGAATTAGAATTGAACAATGCAAAGTGATCTGTTATTTACAGCAACAATGGCTCATCTTCTGTCTACTGCTATAACATCTTCATCAGGATGCTTTTTAACTCACTCAGAGGTTGTTGACTGAATACCATTTGTTCAGGAAAGAAATGAAAAATTAAGTCACCCAGAAATTATCAGCTGTATTCATAGCACCTGAGTCTATAATATTTTATATTTTATAGTTTGTTTCATAATATTTTAACGGAAACAACACGTGAGCCCCTAATATATGATCTCATAACCAAAGAAAATTGGAGAAGAATCATAAAGAGATGATACGCAAGATCTTGCTACTTTTGAAATGTTCCCACCTCATAAATAACACTTCTTCAAAATGTTTTGAAACCATTACATCTTCATGTCATCTAAACGGACTGTTTCTTTTGATCCATAAGTGACCTTTTGACAATCCCATTGTCCAATAAACAGCTGCAACAGTAACAGTTGCAGCTATTATACCACTCAGTCAGCAAAAAGTGACCATGTTCCCATTACCAGAAAGCAAACATAAAACAACAAAACAAAATGTCTGAAGACTTTTAAAGGAAAAATAATAAAAATGATAAAATAGAAATGCAATCACCAGTAGCTGTCTTTGTTACTGTCTTGTCTATCTTCACTCCAACAAAATAATGAGGACTACGAATGTAACCATACAACTGACCACTTCTATCAACGTGAATATTGCCCAGAAAGTTGAGTCCATAAAAGAAAAAAGATGAACACTTTTGGAAACCATTTCTCTGTTAATGGTGTCACATCATTTAGCATTTTATTATACCACGATTGTATGGAAACCAGCCTTTAAGAGCTGCATCACTCCTGAATATTTAAAGGGTACAATGCAAATATCTTTTCTAACAGTCATCTAGGTTATATAAACATTGAATTGTACGACAGTATGCACCAATAAGAAGTAATGTTTTATAAATAAGTGATATCACTCAGGCTGTTGATATCTGCAGGGTGACAGCTGTTAAATTAACTTAATATATTCATTATTTTCAAATGTTTCTCTCTGATTTTATTTGTCTTGCAAACCACAGTGGCATCTATTTAAAAGAACACCTTTAAACCAACTGAAAAGAAAAAGTTCTGTAAAGTAATCATAGAGAAGTTAACATCAAAACCGCAACAATGTTAACTTAGCAGCACTGGAGCAGCCTAGTAGGGATGAGAAGAAGAAACGTTTTGTCTGCTTGTCTACTCTGGGAAAGAGGGGTCCCTATCTGGAATTTAACACATTCCGAGTGAAAGGGCATACAAAAAACACTTTAACACACAGGGCAGCATATGTGATGATGCTGACTCCTCTGTCCTGAGCTACCTCCTTCCCAAACTGCCACTAATGTGGTCCCATCCATGAGGGAGAGGGTAATAGCAGGGACAGAAAGGTACAAGGTGTTAAAGGGAATAGATTCAGGTCAGCCAATGGTCAGCTGGAGGGCACACAAAAGGAATAAATAACTGCAGCATTATATAACTCAGCAATAGTTCCAAAGCTAATGGAATTTTTTATATCTTTGTCAGAGAAAGGTAAAGCTATGAAATACAATTCAGAAAACTCAAGCAAATCAAAAAATGATCAATTGTGGGTGCGGGTTATGCAGTTTTCCTACTCCTATTTCCATTAGACTACTTGGACTACTACCTTAATATCTAACTGCAGCAATTTTGTGTAAATGGTGTATAAGCCGTACCCCACCATTGAATGTACTTTATGAAAATGGCTGCCTAACTCACAAACCTGTGTAGGAACTGGTGCTATAATAACAAACTGCTATCTGTTAGGAAAATATGGGCTGATATAGTAGCTAAGATCTATATCCTTATTGACTAACATATTTTAGGTTTCTATGTTTCTGTAATATTCTCATTACAGACAAGAAAGATCTGTTTACAGCTGTGATGCTGATATTGTTGACTATGTGATGTGATGTGAAAGTGAATGCATTAATCTGAAGAGCTTCGATATTCAACTCATCTGCATACAAGGACTCTCGGTTTCCATAAGATGAAATTTTGGCTTCAGTACTGAATGTGTGTCATAGATCTTCATTATTTGCTGATATAATACAGACTATCGATTGTCAATCCATTTCACAAAACGATCATATCTGAATCAGTAATAACGAAAGCCCAAATTCTTTCTGATCTGAATCACAGTTTTGTTAATCGAAATTTGGAGAAAATATATCTAGAGATCAGGAATATGCATTCAAATCTACTCAAATTTGAATACAGAAATAGACATTCAGTTTTCAGCAGTTTACATTCAAGCAGCTATAATATGACTACATAAAGTTGGGGGGGTGTCCTTATGGATCTGTCACCTGTCTCAAGTATTTTATCTTTTTTGATGCAATTATTTTCCTTCCTTTATTTCCTTTATTGCTAAAAAGCTTGACAGATTTAAAATAGTTCATCTAATTTATCATGTCTCATTTATTTTCTCCCTTCATTACTACCCTCAACTCATGGACTAGTTCTTTTTAGTAGGATGGGAATGCATGAGGGAATTGTTGTTGCAGAAGATGAGGCTGCAGATTAAAATTTCTATTCCAGCACAGAAGGTTACACTCTTGGGTATGCATTTCCTTACAACATGAAGTGTTTTTCCTATGTACAATGTGCTTCAGAATCAAAATAGCATCATTCTCCAAATATGAAATGTGTATATTTGAACATCAGGACCACTGGGGCTACAAATGCACATACCAGCTATGTAATTGTTTTGTTTTGTCTTTTCCTACAGCCTGTCTTTCCCTTTATGTTAATGGTTATCAGTATTTTATGTTTTATTGTGCAAAGTGTTTTTCTTGCATGCTGTTCTGTTGTCTATTCCCTATTGCTTTTACAACATTTATATTCTTGTTCTGGGTCAGGAAGAGTTTTATTCAGCTTCTACTTTGCCCAAAATGCATCTTACACCCAATGATAGGAGATTTAAAAACGTATTTTCCTTATTGGCTGGAATGTTAAGTGTATTAACCTAACATGGTACATTTTATTAAGAGAAAGCATTCAGCTGAGATTTGCATTTTGTTATTTTGCAGCTGTCTGGTTCTGAGCTCTTTCCATCATGGTACTTAGCTCACCTACATCTGAAGGGTTGCATCTAAAAGAAGTTTGTTATGGTTTTGCTATCTGCTGCAGTTATATTGATATGGATTTCTTATTAAAATTGTTAAATCATTTTAATATGTTTGGACTTTATAGGCAATGCACAATGCCATTTTTGTAGATTAGGCATACAAATTTAAAGAATCCAGCACTTGGAGTAACCTGTGAAAGAGGAAAGAACAACATGGCAAGTGTAGGTATTTTGTCTGCATTTACTCTTGGCACCCAGCCATTTTAAGCACATACTTCAGTTTCGTGGGAACAATCTTGGAGATGTTTTATTTGCCTACCACTTTTATTAACTGGGATCTTTGGAGAACTAATGCACCATTGCGTTCTTTATATAGATCTCAGACAGAGGACAGAACAGCTAATTTGGATTGTAATGCAGGGAAGTATCTATTATACAAAACTGTGAAGGTGAGGGATAAGAGAAGAAGAATGGAATGTGTTACTCAGTACCCACACACGCGTGGCCTGTCCGTGCCTGTGGAGACCAAGGTGACATAACTCTTTCCATAAGAGCTACAGGGACCTTTCAGAGACCAACAGGAGTCAAACTGGATATTCCATAGACCTCTAGAATGCTGCCTCTAGTATACTGCCTTTACATGTGAATCAGCATCAGGGCCAAAGCAAGAGTAGGGGAGGCAGGAGGGCTTCCCCAGGTGCAAGCTATGACGAGGCAAATTCAGCACTAAAGGTGATGTGCAGATCAGTCCCTGAAAGTACCATGGGCAATCACTTAAGTAGTCAAGTTGTGAATTGAGACTGCTTAAATGACAGTCAACCAGTGTTGGTGGGTTAGTAACTGTAACACAAAGCTAGTATGTATATTTGTTGCAGTTTATCAAAGCAGACTAGCCTGAATAAGATTTTCTTTACAGTTATTGAGCTGTAGTAATGATCTAGCATAGCTGTACTACATTTATTTGGTTATCAGCTTCAAACTGGGTGCTTACTAATGGGGTCATTTCCCAGGGCTCCAAGCAGCCAGCCTAGATACAGCTCTTCTGTGAGATTTCCCACTTCACAGAGGTAATGGTTGCCGCAGATTTCACATATATAGCACATGCTACATAACATCCTGTTGAGGAAGCAGATAGGGTAGTCCCTGGACACTGGTAGAGTAGGACCATGCACTTAACATGGCCACCAATGAATGAGCATCAACACCACCATGTGATGTGACTGAGGTGGAACAGGGAAAAAATACACAAGCACAATGCCCCCCCGAGATAGCAACAGGCACAGTACATGGCAGAGCAGGTTAAGTGGCAATATCTGGTACAGAACTATGGGCTTCGATGAGCACATAGCAATAGTGTGGTGCCCCACAGAACAAACTTGATGCATGTAGTATTAGTATCAGGCTGTGCTGGTCAGCACATGGTCAGACCACATTGTGCATCACCCATTCCCACATAGATCCCATAGGAATGAGGGTGAAATGTTGTCAAAGTCATAATTGTTTGCACAAGTGGTTAGGGACATAATGACACATGTCTGACTGCAAATACAAAGGCATAAAACAAGAGGCCAAGATGGGGTGTCTCTGGGTGATGAGTGCTTTGTGCCAGAGACAATCTCCTTCTGTGATGCTTTTTTAATGACATTAACTGACTGTGACCTGAGGCCTCTCCACTGGCCTTGTGCATTAAACTTGCAGCTGCCTCTGAGACCATGATCTAGGTGAAGTCTACTGGCTGGGTGCTGTCACCAACCACAAAGAGGAGTGGCAGTTTGTCATACACTGCTTGACATAAAGTGAAGACTATACACCTTGAGATGGTCTCTCTCTACATGTCCAAGCCAGGAGCATATTTTATCCTGACCTCAAAAGCGCTGTCAGTTTGGACTTTGACAATGGCAATGTCAATCCTCCATATGGAGGTGGACATGGAAGTGGTGTGTGTCACCGCAGACATCATCAGACCACATATTACAGTGTCCTTGGACTCAATGCCCTCATGAAGAAGCTGGCACTACTGTGTGACATCCTCACAAATGCCATGCAATACATTAGTCAGTTTCATGATGGAACTTAGCTGCAGACTATGCCTGGATGATAATCTGATATGTCTACTGATTGATCTTGAGTGCTGCCATGTGACAGTGGACATCTGAGAATCAAGATGATATCAGATAACCATATTACTCTGTGGATATATTCACCTGGATAAAGTAAACTCATCAACTGCTGCTTCTGCTGGAAAATCATTAGTGTTCAAAGCTGAGGAGACACACCAATGGGTATGGTCACAGCTCATACTGTATTGACCCGGTATCTGTGGGTAAGGCTGTACCACAGTGTCATCTGACTATGATTCAGGTATTTATATCTCATCATTATTGTTAGGCCCTGCACAGGTGCCAACATCTGCCTGTTGCTGTTAACTACAAAAGCACTGGACAGGCAAAATACGAATTTATTGCACGTTCAACAGTAAAAAACAACAAACTAAGCACTTTCGTCTGCTTGTAACCAAAGACTTCCTCAGAGTTTAAATCCAGTATATCAATTCATATGGGGTCTATATTAGAAGAGGGAAACAACTTAAGAGCGAATGCCCTTTATTCGACACGTAAAACCCAAAGTCTGAAAACAGCAAAGTTACAGAACAGTGATTTTTCCCATTCATATGTTTAAATAGCAGCAATTAAAATCATGTGCTCCTACCCAACCAATACAGATCCAATACCACTTTACTAAGTCAATTAGGCTCTTAAAAACTTAACATCAAAAAATTCCCTACAAATCCTATTAAAACAGTCATATAGCAAAAATATGTATATTATATAAACATGAATTTATCTATATAAATATAATGAAAAAACTACTTGTAATTTTCCCCGTATTAAGCAAATAAGGACTTAAGTTTTAAAATACTACTAATTGCAATATTTTCATTGATCCCTGTGAATGAGGTAGCATTTAATTTAATTTGCCACCATAACTCATGAAAGTCAACTAACTCTTCCCAAGCCCCACCCCCTTGTCCTTATATACCATTTCCAAAACAAAAAACTTAAAAACATGTCCAACATTACAGGAAATGTGCTTATATAATGCATTATCGTCATTTTTGTTTTTAATATCCAAGGTATGCTGATATATCCTTTCCCTTAAATGCCTAATAGTCTTGCCAATATAAAATACTTGACACTGTTGACATAAAGCAAGATAAATCACCCCCTGAGAATGACAATTATAATATTCCTTGGATGCTAAAGAATAACCATTAATAGAAATCCCACTGCTTTCATAAATGTGCTTACACTGTTTACAAAAACCACATTTATAAGTTCCTTTTCTTCTTGAACTAGACACCATACTACTGCACTCCATCCTATCAAACATATCCTTAAAGGATTGCCCCTTTCTAAATACTACACGTGGCTTTATACCTAGCACATCCACCATTTTACTATCTTGAATTAAGATGTGCCAATTCCTATGTACAATCCTAATTGTTTCCTCATACTCAGTGGAATAAGTAGTAATAAATGCATTCCCATAACTATCTTCTCCATTATTCACCAACTCCTGTGGCTTGTTCAGTGTCCCGCAAATTAATAATGGCTTCATCCCTCTTACTACTCACTTCACTACACAAACTAATCACCAGTGTCTCAAGATAACCTCTCCAATAAAACATCTGGGACAAATTGGTACATCATCCGAGATCATTAGGGCCAGCCTAATAAATTGCCCTTTAACCAACCATATATGCCAATACAGTGCTGTTGCAATGGAAGAAAAAATATTTATTTGAGATATTTAAACCTCCCCCCCGGGCATTATATATGAGGTATCTGGAGGATTTGCTTATTTTATGGAAGGGGTCAGAATCTGAGGTAGAGGACTTTGTTTCCTATATGAATATGACCACTGCTTTTTTAGAATTTACCTTTCAGTATAATGAGAGTAATATACACTATTTGGATGTTAAGGTAGGAATTAATAATGAATTGGGCATTTTTACTAGTACAATTTATAGGAAGCCAACATACTCTAATGGGTTACTACATTTTTGAGCAATCACCCATATCACCAGAAGAAGAGGTCGGTTAAAGGGCAGTTTATGACCCCATGATCACTGCACATTAATGGTGGTAAAACCTGACATGAAGTAATAGTCATTTCCTTAAGAAGTATATTCTGTTCATTGGTAGGCTTTTTTACAATCTAAGGACATTGTTGTTCTGAACATATATTATAAATAATGTCCTTACTAACATTATTGAATCAATATTATTCCAGTCTGTTTCTGGTAAATTTAAGTCCCCAGCCACCATTATTTTCCCTACAGTGTTTCATGTAATAAATGTATGAATTCCTCTGGTAGTTTAAACACTTCAACAATTGTTATATGTTTCAGGATTGCCTTTATTGTCACAGTTACACAATCTACAGTACTGATGTTATCAATGAACATGTAACAATAACAGGTCTCATAAAAATCCTTAATCCTTATCATAACTCCACCACCTGTTTTTTTTTTTTTTTTGTTATGTCTGTTACAGTAAAAACATTTATACCTTAACAGAACTGGTTCCCAGTCATTGTTCTTTAACCATGTTTCACAAACAACAGCAACACCAATCTTGTAAGAATGCGGAAAATTTTCCAATCTTAAAACTTTATTACTAATGCTCCTTTCATTAACAAGCATCAGAGATATCTCAAATGGTGCTATCTGTGAACGGCTAGATTTCTGACCTGGCAAAAATTCTGTCTGGTGTTAGCCAAATATTGCAATATATATATATATATATATATATATATATATATATATATATATATATATATATATATATATACTACAAAAATTCTCTTATCTTGTCTTGATAATGTGTACCATGTGTGCCCAAAATTAGACTTAGACGTTCTACACATTTCCATTTTTTTAAATAGGCTGTTTTTTCCATGTAGGTATTTAGCCAAAAAATCTTTTCATTTGTGCTGACCTGACTCTCCTTTCTATGTGTGACTTGTGACAAATACATCCTAACACCTGTACAAGCTATGCTATCTAAGAGGGTTGTAAGTTCCCTACTAACAGAGCGCTCTTGCTATCATTTGTACCATCATGAATAGAAACAGCTCTGTACTTCCTTACATTAAGGTGGTCCAAGATCTTTCTCACATCCTGTACTTTTGTTCCTGCAGGCATAACACTATTTGATGCTTATTATCTTCTCTGTAAAAGTATCATTTCCTCTAATAACTGAATCTCCAATTGCAAGTATATCATTACCAACCAGATCTGAAGAATCCCCCACCTCTAATTTAGTAGTATCTGCTCTATCAATTGGTACAAAGGAATGATCTCCATCACCGTTATTCTTATTAAGCCCACTGTTTTCATTGCTTATTACATATGCAAGCATATAATTCTCATCCAGCTGTCTTTGTACTTCAACAGCCATGTTGTCAGCTTCGGTCTTTCTCCTCTTTTTTTTTGTAGCAAGGTTCTTCAACACTTCCAAGCTTGCATTTGATTTCTTCCTTTTTGCCTGCCCTTTCTCTATTTTTTTCTATTTCTCTCTCTATGTTTGAAAAATGATGTATTTTCCTGTAAGCTGTTTTCTAATTGATCGATGTTATCATTCCCTGTAATTTGTGTGTTGCATAACAAAGTACTGTCCTTCTTAGTACATATTCCCTTTGCTTACTAGACATTAATCAGTTTCTTCTTCTTCCTAGTTATTTATTGTGAATACCTCCCTTTCTTTCTTTTTATTTTCTTCTACTTGAATCCTAAATTCCAAAGTTGTGATCAGTAATATGTTAAATTGGTACTGAGTAGTCTTTTCTGACAGTAGACACTTCCTTTCCTAAATGTGTTCTATTTGCACTTACCTCATCAGCCTACTCATTAATATATACAATAACAGCTTTCCAGTCTGTGCCAATTGCATAAGTGCAATTACCAGGCTTAAATCTAGATTTATTACTAATAATGATAAGCAAATCATCCAACTTTTGACACGAGGAACACAGATCGCCAGTGCTATCAGATGTTACCCTTAAACATACATATCATTTAGTACACTGTACAAGAAACTTCTGCTTTAGCAAATCATTAATGGCACACTCAGGAATGCATTTTCAGCTTCAAATAAATACAGAAATCTAAAAGAAAAGTATAATCAAAATCAGTTATCACAGAGTTCAAATACATTTTATGTCAACTTCTATGAACAAAAATTACACAAACAATATGCAACTAAATATTAAGTTAAGTAAGAGGGAAAGTTAATAAAATGGGAAGAGGCCAAGAATTTATTTGGACTGGACCCTAGAGATTGCCTTTCCTATCAAGGACTGATATCAGAGTATAGGCAAAGAGAAAGAAATAGGGGGATCCTAAGCGAAAGACCAGCACTGGTAAGAGGTTTTAGCTGACTCTAGGACAGAAGCTGCTGTTAAAAAAGGAATAATTAGTAGAGCATATAAAATATTGCTTGATAACTATAAGAATCAATCAGAGGAGGTTAGAAAGGATTGGAAAGAGAGACTGGATAAGCAATCCACAAAGAAATAATGGGGGGAATATATATATGTTTACCAAATATGCAACACAGTCTAGACGATTTAGGATCTTTGCTTGGAAGTGTTTACATAGGTATTTTTATACCCTAAGTAGTCTCTATTTCCTCAGGTAGACAGCAGATGTTGGAGGTGTGATAGGGAAGAAAAAGGTAACTGGGAACATATTTCCTGGAAATGTAATAAATTGGTAAACGTTGAAGATTATTTGTAGGCTACTCTGTCAGAGATACTGGATGAGCAAATTGGTGTAACTAAGAAAATGATTGTTTTGAGCTATGTTACAGAAGTGGAATTGCCTAGACATAGTAAGGCCTTGTTGAGTCTAATTATGATGGCTACCAAAAAAAAAAAATACTAGAAAAAAGAAATCAAAGTCTAAACCAACTTTACTAGAAGGAGTGAAGATAGTAACACAGATAAAACAATTGGGATTGGGATCTTTAGAAAAGGGTAGGAGAAAACTATATAATGCAGAAGAGGAACAAGCTTTAAAAGCAGCCAGGATTTAACATTATCTATGTAATGTTTGACTGACGATGACTGGATAGATTATAAGTGATGTGTAATGCTTGTAACTAAAATTATGTCAGTATGGTTTGTGATGTATGTTTGCAACTAAAATCAAGTGACTATGGTTTGTTTTCATTTATATAAATGTATGATTGTCTAGGTCATAGATGATAATTTAAGAAAGATGTTTCTTGTTTAAAACAAATATTAAATTAAGTACACTAAGTTAACCGTTTCCAAGGGAAAGTAATTCATACAGTTGTCACTCTGATCTACTATACTAGTTGTGCCAGTCACACTAAAATGCTGGAATTCACTATTACTTGCAGTCATGCCTCATAATAACAGGGAAAATCAGAGGTAAAAAATAAAATATAAATCAAAATAAATCTCCTCTTACTTAGCTGTTGCACAATAAATCAGAAACCAACACAGGATTGTTTAGATAAGTTCTGGATTGTCCTCTCTGCAGTCTGTATGAATTTATAGTTGACTAGCCCCCTTGGGATGGCTAGAGTTTGTTTGCCTAAACATATCCCTTTCTAACAACTAACAGTGAACCTCAGATGTAAATCAACAAACTATAAATCAAAATAAATCTTCATGTCTACAAGATATCCCTTTCTTCCCACAAACAGTGAAAACAAAAGTAAAAAAATAAAATATAAATCACAGACCAATACAATAATATATCAATCACAGACCAATACTGGATTGCTTCAGATGAGCTTTATCTGATTACACTCTATAACCAGGTAAAAAATATATAGTAGAGAGTCGATTATCTGAATGTCAGTTATCCAAAACTTCATTTATCTGAACACAGCCTTCCAACATTTTCAGGTAGGAAAAATCATAAAGTCTGGATATGTAAATGTTATATATGTGTGTGTTATACAATGTGTGTTTTTGAGCCTGTAGCCTGCTAGTGTGTGAAAAATATTTTTTATTGTCTTTTGGAATCTCTGAATGGTTGAAAAGCATATTCACTGCATGTAGCAAAAACAAGATTTCAGAAGTTTTTTATCCGGTTGAATTATTCGATTTTCCAAACACTTTGATTATCCGAACTACCCTGGGTCCCAATTAGTTCAGATGATCGATTCTCTACTGTGGCGGGCATGGTGGTGCAGCGGTTAGCATTGTCGCCTCACAACAAGAGATTCTCCGGTTCGATCCTCAGCTGGGGTGCCTTCTGTGCGGAGTCTGCATGTCCTCCCTGTGGTCACATGGGTTTCCTCCGGGTGCTCCGGTTTACTCCCACATCTCAAAGAAATGCTGTAGGTGGATGGGACACTCCAAATTGACCATAGGTATGAGTGTGTGCATGTGTGTGCCTTCCTTGGAAGGTTGTGTGCCGGGCTGGCAACTCTACACTGTACACCTCTACTGCCAATCAACAGCGTGATATGCTGTGGCGACCCCTAACCGGGGAAAATCCAAAAGAAGAATTGAGTCTCTACTGTAAGTATTTTTGCTGTTTGCCTTGTGGCAGTAAACTGCAGAAAAGTGTGCTGGCTAACTTCATGTTAAGTATATAAAACATTGTGCCTTTTATATACCTCAGATAAAAAAAAAATGTCTGTGTGTATATATATATATATATATATATATATATATATATATATATATTTGTGTGTGTGTGTGTGTGTGTGTGTGTGTGTATATATATACACCCAGACATATTATTCATCCTCAATTCCCCCCTAGTCAAATATATTGAACAACAGTGGGGTACAAAAAACCCCACAAATGCACACGCACTGATTCCCTTCTTAATGTCATCGAAAAAAATGCATCAAGCTCTACAGTCCATGCAATCATAATAGCTGCATGCAAACAGATAAAATATCGCAGTGTGATGATGTAAGAGTTCAACCAAACATTTGACAACACTTCATTCCAGTGTTGAGAAAAGCCATGCCTCCCTATATATGTACATTTTTTTCACTTTTACCTGCCTTTTTAACCATGAATAGTTTAGCATTCTTTTCAATAAAAGCTCTCTCAAATCAACTTACTCAATGTATATTTCTCATGTAGGAAGGTATCACCTTAAACTATACATGCTATAACAGATTTTACCAACCAGCATTGTTGTTCACATAGGCTGACAACAACCTGGACAAGTTGCATGTTTCATGCATCAGGTGTTGTAGCATGTTATACAAATGTTAAAAGACAAAAGGCAAATCAATATCTTTAGACCTTTTCTATTAACATCCACTATATTATAGTGCCATAGTACATTGCTATCTGCCCATATTTATTTAGAGATCATTGACAAAAAATGAATAAGTATAATGTTGGACACCAGCAATTATTATGTCATGAGTGACAGAGTGGGTCTTCAAGCTAAACTTTGGCAAAATCTTGAAAATAAAAGGTATAATTACAATATTTCATGAGCTGTTGAAAAATAATAATTTGGTTTTACTGAAATTACTTTCCTTGTAAGTTAAGCAATATATGATATTTGTATATAACCATGCAGTCATATGACCATGCAGGTCACATGACCTGCATATGGGCTAATGTGCTATGCTATACAAAGCAGAGGGGAAAACATCCTGTTTTATGCCATGGTTTCTATCATTGTTTTAAAAACTTAATTTAAATGTTTTCTGTGTGATAGTTCTTTACTTGAAATGAAGCTTTCCAAACTGATTTGACACTTTCTTTAATTGTATAAACTGTCAACATTGCCAGATAATCTTATCAAAAGGCTAATGACTAAATGCCATCAGCTGCTGTTAGCAGCTGAGCTCTGCAGCCCCTGAAGGAGCTTTTCATTCCTGTCTGTTTAGATTACTGTCTACAGTACATTCACGAAGCTCTCATGTGGGTATTATGTTCCATGCCTGCCATTCTTTTGAATGCCAGTAAATAAAATATGACACGTCTGCTTTACTGGATTATACCATCTTCAGAAGAATTATTTCATAAAATCACTAAACTGATATTAAATCTCTCTTGCTTCTTCAATAAGCCTGCATACTTTCCCTTGAAGTAATTTGTCCAGTGGTGACAATTAGCACTCAAAACATGTATGCTAATTGACTGACTCTGACAATGAACTATCTTAAATTTCATGACTCACTCACGACATGAGTGCCAACGCATGCTGTAAAAGGCCATGATTTCTGTTATTATTCTTTGAAAACAAAGATGATTGTCTTAGCCAGCTGAATGCTTTGCAGAGACTTTATTTTTATGCTTTTGTAAGAGGTAGAATTCTGAAGAGGGAAACTCAGAAATCAGTTAACAAGCCCATACCAAAATGTCACCAAGCCAAGGAGACTCGTACAGCTAAGGTATATCATTACCTGCAATGTTCTGTCTATTATGGTGCACAATACATTTGAATCTTGATGAGATATATAAGCTAACACATGTTGCAGGAACACATTCATAATTAAATGAGCATCGTTTGTAAGGAAGGAGCTGTATAGTGATTGCAATGAGGTTCAGTAAAGTATAATTAACAAGATAAAGATTTCATTAGGTCACTAAGATAGAGTCTGCTGTTGATAGGAATAAACTTTACATCCTTTAAGGAGTACACAAAAAGTCTGTCATTAGTTTGATAAAAAATGTCAATCTCTACTGAAGAATTGCATATATTCTTAAAGTCTAAAGAAGCTAAGGTTACTTATTTTCCAGTAGATAGTAGCTGAGAGGTTCAGTGGCATGCTTAACCTCCAGTGAAAAGTAAAAAGATAAGGATAAAACTACTTGGATAATAGGTGGCAGGTGAAGCTGTTTACTTACTTCTGGGTCATTCAACCTGAACAATTTAAGGCTCAAAATATCTGTACCTATATATCTATCTCTATATGTAAATGTGTATATATATATATATATATATATATATATATATATATATATATATATATATATATATATACACATTTGCACTATTCGACTGGTAGGTACTGACAAGACATGAAGGTAGCAGCTGCAGCAGTCATCATGGTGAAGACTCAGTGACGAAGGAGTTTGTCAAAGCCATTGAGGAGACTGTTGGATGGCTTCAATGAGGTTTGGGGGGAAGGACAATGCCCAGGTAATTCTCAGCAATGTGGAGAGATGTTGACCTAAATTACTGAGGACATTGCTGAGTCTGGTGGACATGATCTTATTTGAGGATGCAGTGGTAGAAACAGAGTAGATGGTGGAACTGGAATACATTCAGTAGATGAAGTCACTGCATCAGTTAATGAATTACAGTTTGACAAGGCAGGTAGAAGGCTATGGATATCCTTGGATGTTGTCTCTAATGTGACTTTTCAGAGTTTCATGGGCAGTACCTTTTGGCTATCAAACTGGGATATTGATGTCCATTTTCTAAATGGGGGACAGGAGGATTTATGTATCATACATCTCTGCCTTCCTGAAAAGGTGAATGCTGGAAATAAGACTCCCTACAAAAAGCAAACCTCTGATTCAGGAGGATCACTTCAGAGTCTGCCAAGGCTATGGAACATGGATCAACTTTTTAGTTATTCTAGTGGATCGTGGCATTTTTCATGCTTTTTTCTGTTCTCTGCACCTGCATCTGCAACTATCTAGGTGTCACTATGTCACTATGATCAAACCCATCCATTCCTCTTCACCAGAGACAGATAGTGACAGCGCAACTGTCACCCAGGCAGCCATAAGGGGACCATTTTTTTCTAGCATTAATTCACTCCTTCTCCCAGTCACTGGTGCTTTCACTTATAGACGTGAGGGTTTGATGTGCTTCCCCCGTTAGTGTGCACATTCTCATTCATGGTCCACATGGGCTTCCATGGGGACATGGCTTAGTACAGCCAAGCACATATCCCTGACTCATGCTTTACATGCTGTGCACCTCTCTCTCCAGTCAGTGTTGGTATTACAAATGGCTGGGTGACCTTCCTCCTTTATAGATTGGTGAGCAAGAATGAGCCACTTATTTCTACCCTCCCTCATCAACTCCTTCAGTGGCTAGGTCACTAATCATTCATGGGTTATCTAGGTCTCAGTACCTTGGTCATTTTTAGGTCTTTGTTCCTCTATGTCACATCCTCAATCATGGGATTTGAATAGTACTGTATAAATACATTTTGTGGATTTCTGAAAAACATTCAAACATGTAGCTCACAATGTTTTGTGAGAAGTGCTACAGCAGTACAAGCCCCCAGAACCACTGCTGCATTCTATTTGGTCTCTGTATTTGAATGATGAGAGTCACACTCACATTCTCAGTATTAAGTCAGATACATTCAAGCTGTCACAGGACTCCACCAGTGGTGTATCATGTCACCTGCCTGTGATTTTCAGAAAACCCATATCAAGGCATAGCCAAAGTTGAGTGTATCCAGTTTGGTGATGTCATGCTGGCCTTTTTTTATTTGATGTCACCCTATTAACCTCAAGTGACTATGATATTTAGCATATTTGAGGGTTATCTGTTACTAATTGGAAAGCAGCTAGGGTAAAAATCAGCACCTCCAAACAGAAATCATGGTTCTCTTCTGGAAAAGAGTGGCTTGCCTTCTGTATGTGTTAGGGAGCAACTACCACAGGTGAATGAATTTAAGTATACTGTGTCTGTTCACAATAAAGACAGAGGAAACGTGTAGACTGATCAGCAGATAGTGCAGTGTGATTATTTGTTCAAGTTAAGCAGTCACAATTATGGCTTTGAAGAAGTAGTGGGCATTTGAGTGAAACCAGCTGGAATACTTTATTGTAGCTATTTTTTTTAACACAATCAGACATCTGAGGTATGCATATTTACATTGGCTGTAACAGATGTGTATGGGGATCATCTGTAATGAAACTGACTGTATGTGTATGAGGGACAGGTTGTAGTGTATCTAAAAGTAGAAAGTCGGTCATCATTCTTTCACTTTCCATCACAGTCAAACATTGGCATTTACTCAATAGGTGGTTGCACAAGATGGTCTAGACAGGATGTGCATGATAGCAAGTGCTCATTAACACAGTCATGGAGCAAGTAGTGCTGCTGTCGAACAGTGCTTGGTTCTCTAGTTGAGCTTTGGCTGCAGTTCTTTCTGTGTGGAGTCTGCACATTCTCCCTGTCTCTGTGTAGGTTTTATCCTTCAGTTTTGGTTTCTTTCCTCAAGCCATCAGCTGAATAATATATGCCTCTGGCAATTTGTACTTTTACTTTCATCCCAATCTAACCTTAGAGGCATACACAGAGGGTAATTATCTTTTTTGGAGTGGATAGGAAGGCAGACACTATTTCTAGATAGGATTTCTATATCTATGCAAGCATTTCTTTTCTTGGTTTATTGAGAAACTACTTTTTTGTTAGATTTGAACATCAAACTATACGCACAACTTATTTTTTCCTAGAAAGAAAAAAGTAAGATTGAATTCCTTTCCTTACTCATGATTTTTTGTCTGTGCCATCATAAGATCAAAGTGTTGTAAAAAAGCACTAAGATACTACTGATGTCATCTAGAACTCTTGGACTTCTGAGGACCACTAGGCCCATAGTCCCCAGCTTAATGCAGTTATTTCCTCCAAATTTGTTAAACTAGTATCTTGGCTAGTTAGAGTGTGCTACTAGGATGGGGGAGCTAAAAAGGTAAGACAATCTGGAAGAAACAAGAAAGAAGTAATCTACCAAGATGGTGTGGGGCCAGGATAAGGGGAACGGGGAGAGGCAATAAGTAGGTGGAGAGAGGACTAGCATTCAACGGGGGGACTATGGAGTCCTTTATCTAGGGCTCTATTTCACCAAGACTGGCCTTGGTGGAAATTAAAGTACAGTTTATAAATAGGGTGGAAATAAAAGAAAGGGAAATATGGCTAAAAAGTAACAAAAATTATTTGGAGGTACTGACAAATGTTAATTTACTGCAAAATAGGGGGAAACTCACAGAACAAGAAGAGGAGCAACTGCAGAATGCTAAACAGAAAATAAGGGATCACCTTGATAACATGCAAGAGTTTAGAAAGATTGCTGTTAAGCAACTGTTTTTGATAATAAACCAAAACGACAAACAGATCAAGGAACAAAAGTATATAAATGAAAACCACTTGGCAATAGATCCAAAAGGAAAGTTTACTCAAGCCTTAGTGCCTCAGCCAATACAGCCTTCAAGAGGTATAATGCATAGGAAAAAAACATTTCCTTAAATACACAGCCCAATAAAACAATAAAACAATTAATAAAACAATCAAGACTCAATTAAATTAAATATCGCCAGTTAATTTCACCATTAAGTCCATTAGGTACTAAGGTATTATAATTTAAAAACAAAGATAGTTTCTTTATAAAACAATCTATCTTTTAACATAGCAGCATCACCCAACTTAATAAAATTTTTCTCTAAAACAGTTGCTTGCAATAAATTATGATGACCATTATGAAATTCCCTACAGTGAACAGTCACAGAATTTTCTATTTTTTGTTTTTTTTACATCCTTAATATGTTCTTGTAATCTAGTTCTGAACATTCTTTTACTTTGACCTATATATATTAAGTTATATGGGCAACGAAGAGCATAAGTAATGCCTTCAGTAGAAAAAGAGAATTTTTTTATTATTAACTCTATTAAAACCTGTTACCACAAAATCACAGACATTACATCTCTCACAGGGAACTGTACCTTTAAATCTCAAGTCAGTGGGCAAATTTTCTTCAGGCAAGATAAAATAAGATTTAACCAACATATCACTCAAACATAGTCATTTTTTATAAGAAATAAGATTATTACCCAATACATTATTTAATTTTTCATCTTTAGTTAAACATTTTCCAAAAATACTTAACTTGTTCAGATATTTCACCACTTAAAATATTAAAACTCATTACATAATACATTTTATTGGAGACTACTATTTTTGTATTATTAGTTTTACTAATGTTAATACATCCAGATGTATACTTTCCTTCCAAAATTTTATCTAAGGCATTATAGATAGTAGTTATATCGTAACCTCTATTAATAAACATCATAGTTGTATGAAGAATTTCTTTACCCAAATCTGCACTGTTATTACAAATCCTATGTAAAGGTAAACATTCACCATAAGGTAGAAAGTACAATAGATGGGGAGGGTGGCAACTAGTGCCATACAAAAATTTTCCCCATCATAAAATTTTCTATATACTGAGGTACGGATAAATCCAGTATCTAAACCTACAAGATGAACATCAAGAAAATTAATTTCCTTTCCAAATTGTAATCCATCAAATGTTAAATTATAAATATTATCATGCAAATCACTAACAAAATTCTGTAATTCATAATGCCATCCTGACATATAAAGACTAAATTGGCTATATATCTATCATACTGCAAAACATGTTTCTTAAAAAAATCATGTTTGTAAATATAATCTTTCTTAGACATGGCCATAAACAGATTTGCATATGAGGGGGCAAAAGTTGCCCCCATAGCTGTTCCTTGCAACTGGTGATAAATTTGACTATTAAAGGAGAAATAATTATTCTTCAAATAAAATTCTAACAATTCTACAATGTAATTGGATAAAGGACTATCACTCAAGAAAGTATATAATGCCTTAGTACCATCAACATGTCTGATATTTGTATATAGACTGGTCACATCCAATGTCACCCAGTACATATTAGAATTCCAAGAAACTTTCTCAATTTTATTCAAAAAAATCAAATGTATCTTTTATATATAATTCTAACTTACATACAAATCATGGCAGAACAAGGTAATTGCTGTAAAACTGGAATAAAACTCCAATATGCTAAAGAGAAAAAGCCCAATGTCAAGAAACTTCTTTAGTAAAACAACAAAGCTTGCGGGTCTACACTCTTTCTCAATATGAATATTGCTAGTGGTCAGCAGTGACACAACTCTGCAAGTTGCAACTTGCAAGAGGAGCCATTCCAAGTGGCTGTTAGGAGCTTCAGTGTGCTGGTCATGACCTTCCCCACTATTTCTCTCAGATGTCTGTGAGTAACACAAGTGTCACTTGGGCAAAGCTTCTGTCAGAAACAGTTGCACTCTGAGCCAGTCCAAACAGGGGAGGAGGGCCTATCAGCCTCCTTCAGGGGAGGCAATGGGGAGGCAGCCCTAGCGGGCACATGCCTAGGTTTCACTGGTGGTGTGGCTCTGTGGGGGGGGGCATGTCACAACAACTGGCACTGCTATGGCTGCTGCTGTACAGATATTCAAAATAAAAGGAGAGAAATAACATGAAAAAGATAAAAATAAGTGAAAAAAAGAATAAAGATAAAGAGGGAGGGGAGAAAAAGGGAGACTTCATATGAAATGCAGTATGACTTGAATATAACCATGAGATTATGCCACAACAGCAACAACAACTACTCCATTGTAACTTTGTAAAACCCAGATGAGAAGCACAGCTGACTAATGCCATCCCATGTGATATATGCTGATATGTGCCATCTAAATACACTGATGACATAAGAATGGGTGCGCTTACTGAACTGCCTATGATATGTGGTAAATACTCCATACCTGTGATACATGTGAATATTGTTATTATGTCAGTATATAACCCATTGGCTTTTACCATGCATTATATACCCTTGACTTATGTGCAAAACAATAAACCCATCTGGTGAAAGCAGATATATTACCTGACTACAGGAAGTTCAATGCACTGCCTAAGACACATATACAGGCCATTAACAAAGTACAGCATTTCCTGTGGGGTGTGCCTTGGCAAATATAGTTACTACTATGAAAAGGTAACATGCTTGAAAAATATTGAGGAAGAAATAACTACTCTAATTAAACAGATGTCAAGTGGCAGGTGTGCTCACCCCTTCCCTGGAAAGGCAGGCCATCTTCCTCTAGTACTGGAGATTATTCTCTGCAATAGCTTCTTGAGTTGTAGATAAAAGAGAAGCAATTACTGTACATTCTATACTGACAAGATGAAAAAGGTATAGAAGCAAAACTCATGCTTACTATACACCTTAGGCATTATCACTCTGACTTTTTCACATTGGCTAAAAAAGTCTGGATGGTGCTTCCAGAGGTCACTATTGTGGTGCCTGCACTGCACACCAGAATGAAGTATACCTGTGGCATTGATAACATTTCTGGGAAGACCTCACAGAAGTACCCAAGCAAGTGCTCCTGGTGGTCTCTGTATAGCAAATAAAGGCAGATGTTTTATTCCATACAGTGCTATCTGGATGCCCTGCCAGAAGCATTGCCATTTAAAATCATAACCATACTGAAAGTCTCATACTAAGGAATTGTGGCAAACATGCCATGGTCACACCCATTTCAAGTTTTTGATAGTTGCTGCACAACATAGGGAAACTGAGTAGTGCAAACTGGAGCATGAGGTGGCGGTCTATACCATTATGACTTTGTGGTAAATACAACTGAAAGATGTGAGGTATGGCAACAAATTTGTGCTGTGTTAGCATGCAGCTAAATTGTTTAATCAACATTGCTCTTTAGTATCTACATTGTCTCCATACAGAATTGAAAATCAAAATCAACTCTCTGACATTAACATACCCATGCATGCTTAAAGTACATGCAGGTTCTCATGTGGGTGCACAACACCATGTAAGCCTGTATGCTAAGCTCAGCCTCTAGCCACTGAGAGTTTGCTTGTTTGTCTTTTCGGCTTTTCCTGGTTAGGGGTCGCCACAGCGGAACTCCGGTCCGCTAATGATTGGCAGTCGATTTTTATGGTGCCGAGTTGCCAGCCCGACTGAGAGTATTTTGAACAATTCAGAATCATTCACAGGCAGAGCCCTCACCTGCATACTCATCACCGTCAGATGCCCAGATCTATGTGATATACAAATGGCTGCTGCTGGATCAAGGCTTATCATGCTATAGAACAAGATATAATCACACTGACTACACCTCTGTGAAGCAGACTTAGAAAGAGGAAAACAGCAGTATAACTGTGTAAGGTATGTTCTGTTTTTCCTTACACTGCTGTTCCTGCACTATTTCAGTGAAGTATTCCCCGTACAGATACTGTGGGGAAATATATTTTCAGTAGGTAATACACATTTTAACTAGGATAAACTTTTCAGGGAAATCAAGGAAGCTGGTGCACCAGTAAAGTGAAAGGTAAGTGGAGGCACATTCCATAGGAATGCTGTAGGACAGCATTTAAAGATGGCAGGCCAACACATGTTGGTGTTTGCTCAGAAAATGACTCATAGGTGGGATCTGCTGTTAAATTTGACTGTTGGCTAGTGCATATGTGAATACTGATCACATGTGTAATCATTGTCAATCATCAGGTATCAGTACACCTGATGTATTTTGCCTGATATTCCAGAAGGCTCCATGTTGGGTAGGGTGATGTGGAAACAGGCAAAACAGCACAGCTGTAGGTCTAGTTATCATACACTACATGTTAGATTATGGTGCCTACAGACTTAAATTTACTGCTACTGCTTACAGTGGTTGTTAGTTTGTGCCAGGATAGCAATGGTTATATACATGGGAAGCACAGCGAATATAGAAAGCTGGTTGTACTGAGTTTAATTTCTCCAAGTCTTTTGGGTTTCTAATGCCAGTGTAATTGCAGTTGTTGCACTATATATTTTTGGCAAGACTGCCTGTGGATGTGGTGGTTGTTGGGGTACAGGGGGCTGGAGAGTTGCCTGTGACTGTGTCGTATGTTGGCTCTCTAAGTATAGCAAACTCTTACATGTACATATTAGCATAACCATGACACCAGGGGACTACAGATAGTATCATTTGTTCTTAGTCACATTACAAAATCTTGCACAGTACAAAATCTTGTTGCAGGCCCTCCAACTTCATGGCTGACAGCTGTTCAGCCAGGAGACTACAGACTGGCCCTACCATGATCATTCTTGGCAAGATGTTGTGTCAGACATTAGTGATGTCAGTGACTATAACCAAAATTATGAGCAGGTCAGATGCAGGGCCAGTGACATAACTCAAGATTCATAAATTCATCTGCCCTCCTTGTGCGAGGTGGTATGACAATGGGAGGTAGGTCATAGGTCAAATCTTCATTGACAGAGACAGAGGAGTTTCTTGCTGCTATCTGTGGGGGATCAGGCTCATTGCTTTCCCACAGTGGGATGTTACACCTTGATGCATAGTTGCAGTATTCCCCTAGAGAGCCCATTGGGAATGCTCCAGGTGTGTTTTAGTATTGTAATGCAGACACATTCGCTGATATATATTCTCTTAATCTTGGAAATAAATTTGTTGTTTTTCTGTAATTGTGGTATGTCAGGGCTGCAAGATTCATGAGCACCTGCACAAGGTAATGTTCTCTTTTCCATAGCTGCCACTATTCAATGTGCCTATCACTTCTGTAGAAGGACTAAAGTAACGGTGATGGATAATACTTACACTGGGTTTTGTACATTGGTGTCTTCATAGGCAATGTCTTAGCTGGCTCCATCACCATGGATATTATAGTGTCTGATGGCAGAGACATGTTTGACTCTGTCTATGATTGCAGCAGATAGCTGACACAGTCAGAGAACCTGGTGTCAGCGCTGGACACAGGAAGTGTACTAATAAGATCCTCTAACCAGGATGTAGAAAATGAGCTCTGTTATACCATGAGTTCAAATGAAGTACAGGTTGATACTGCCACATATAGTCTGGAAAGTGTGTCTCCCCCTGTGTTGCAGCCTTCAATTTAATTTGCAAGCTCTACAAGGCATGTGGATGACCATGTTGGTGTACATACTTGTGGCTGTAGATGCCATGAGTTCCACCCTCTCCCACAACTAAATGTGCCAATGTGCAAGGGAATCATACAAACACAGAATAGCAGCATCTCAGTCTTTGCAGAGATGGTCCATGTATTGCAGGGTATGTGTGATAAGCAATGGGAACACACTTCCAATAGGTGTGACATTCTCATGTTCCATCATCTGTTGGGACAATGAAGGTTTCCTTTCCTCGTGGATGCATACTAGGAATATGTCACATAGATAATCTACCACTGGCTCTAGTGATGGTTGCCATCATGGAGGTCGGAGGTGTAGGTCACAGTTAAGTTACACAGTATCATCATATCCACAGCAACATCTACTGTAGAAGTGTGCACAGACAGAAAATGGCATCTCGAAAAATTATGTGTCATGCCAGTGCCGTGTCTAGTAGAGGATGTCACTCACCATCACACAGAATACCTACCTCTAGCCAAGCCCTCGTTACTACCTTTGAGACTCCTGAGAGAGACAAATCCCATGGGTGGTGGTGTGCACAGCATGCCCCCATATCTTTCATGGGTGTCCATGACCTGTCTGAAAGAGCACCCTTGCAGTACCAGGCTATAACTCATACCACACTTTTCAGCCATCTAACCTGGACCAGAACACCAAAGGCGGAGGTGTGTCCATATTCATTAAGGATATCCACACCTCCAGGCTAGCTGTGCAGCATAATGCATCCGAGGTTATCCAAGTGCAACTAACTCTGGGCAAAACTGCAATCCAAATTGTAGCTTGCTACAGATCCCCCTCCATGCCCCAGGATTCCCACTCCTCTTTTCTTGATATACTGGAAAATATTAGGGTTCAACCAAACACCCTAATAATGGGTGATTTCAACTACCCCACCATTAACTGGGAAATCTACTCATACACCAACTCCTTTGCTCAAAGCTTTCTGGAATTCATAAATTCCAATGCTCTGGATCAACTTATCCACACCCCCATCAGGGGCAACAATATCCTAGACCTAGTCATTACCAACATAAGTGACCGGTGTTCCACACCTGAAATCAACCCCTCATTGGTCAGATCCGACCATAAGTTAACCACCCTAGATATCCGCATCCCACCCCCACCCACCATTAAGAAAACCACGGTAACAAATTTCTCCAAAGCCAACTTCATGCTTCTTAAGACAGAAGTGGTGAACTTCATGACACCCATGCAGATTGACAATACAGGTACGACTGCAGAATCCTACACAATGCACTCTATCAGCACTTACACGAGTGCATGGATCGTGCTATCCTAAACAGAACCAAGACGCTATTATCCAAAAAAAGGAAGCCAATCTGTGGTCCCCTGCCATAAACAAACTCTACAACAGAAAGAAGAAACTGTTGCAAACGAGAGTAAAATCCCATGAGTGGAGGAGCTGCCTGGTCAGCCTCAGTAAGAAGCTGAGATCCCTTATAAGATCCTCCAAAGCTAGTTATGAAAACAAAATTGCCACTGATTCTAAGGGCAACCACAAAGCATTCTATAGCTATGTCAAGAATCTCAATGGCAACACCCAGATCTGCTCTGAGTTACAGCACAATGGCATGAAAATTACAGAACCAACTGATATTGCCAACATCCTGGCAAATAGGTTCAGTGCTAACTTTACCCCCCTCTCACCCCCTAAAGGGCCCATATCTCTACAGGAAGAATGCAGAGTCCCTGTAATCACATCTATGCAGGTAAAAGCTGCACTCTCTAAAACCAAAAACACAGCATCCATGGGACCAGACAACATCCCAGGCTGCATTTTACATGAACTTCAGAACAAACTAGCACCCCACCTAAGTAACATGTTCAGTCATAGTCTCACATCAGGCTTTGTGCCCACTGAATGGCTCACAGCAACAGTTCTCACTCCACAAAGGGAGAGCCACCACTGATCCTGGGAACTATTGCCCTATTAGCCTAATAAGCCTGGTCTGCAAGGCCATGGAACGTATCATCATGGATCTCATAAACAAAGACATTGGTAACCTCAAAAATCTGGACCCCACCCAGTTCGGGTTTGTGAAAGGCAGATCATGCCTCCTGAACCTGATTGACTTCTTTGAGGCAGTCACCAAAGCTCTAGACGAGGGTAAGGTGTTTCACACAGCCTAACTTGACCTCGCCAAGGCTTTTGATACCATCCCCCATTCTGGAATTATAGCTAAACTCACTAAACTAGGTATAAATCCCTACATTACAAGATGGGTTGCCAACTGGCTCACTGACAGAACCCACACTGTAAAAGCTGCAGACTCCAAATCTGACTTCAAACCAGTGACAAGTGGAGTACCACAGGGTTCAGTCCTGGGACCTCTCCTGTTTGGTATCTACTTCTCTGAAGTACAGGCTAACACAGAAGGCCTCTGGCTAATGAAGTTCACAGATGACTGCAAACTAGGAGCCATAGTCAAGTCCCCAAATGATGTGGACTTGCTACAGAAGGGCCTCACTGAGACAGATGCCTGGTGTCAGAGGCATGGCCTCAAGCTCAATGCCAAAAAGTGCATTGTCATACCCTTTGGTAAAAACTCTGTACCCATAAACTATCACATAAATGGCAGTCTACTTAACGCCGAATGTATGATAAGCGACCTTGAGACCCAATTGGACAGTAGTCTCTCCTTTGATAATCACATCGCCACAGTAGTCAGGAAATCCTTCTATGTAGCACACCTCATCACAAAAGGGTTCTCATCCAGGAAAAAAGAGGCCATTGTTCCCCTCTACTCAGCACTCATTAGACCCATTATAGAGTACAATGCCTCTTTTGGAATGTACCTCACAAGACATCTGCAGCAGCTGGAAAAGCCACAGAAGTACCTCACAAAGAGGATTACTGGCCTCAAACAGATGCCTTACACTGACCGTCTCAAAAAACTCTAGTTTTACTCTGTAGCATATTGCCTACTCCGAGGAGATCTCTGCCTAACATATAAAGCTATGTTAAACCCAGAGCTGTTGGACATGTTGCACCTTAAGAAATCCCAGTCCCTCCGAGCTACATGCTCTAGGGACCTAAACCTTGTCACCACAATAAACAGGACATGCTGGAGGGATAGATTCCTGTCCCAGAGATTTTCTATACTCTGGAACAAGCTACCTATCTATGTCAAGCAAAGTTCCTCATCAGCACGCTTCAAGAAAAATCTTGATTTGTGGATGGGAAATAGGAAATACACCCCAGGTATCACTTTTTTGACTGTGCTCGACAGGGCCACAGGAAATTAACTTTCATGGGTGGTGTAAGTCAGGGAACCTTGTTGGCTAGGCTTACTTAGGCCCTTGAGCCCATAGCCTAGTACTTACCTATGAACCTATGAGTTACAGTGCCACCACATCTGCTGAGGCTACATCCCAGCATTTCCACACACAAAGACACACACACCCACACACAAAAACAGTGGCCATTACCAGAGCATTTTTCAGTAGTCTCTTCAACTTCCACCTCAGACCCACACTGCACAATGTTATATAAATACACACACACACACACACACACACACACACACACACACACACACACACACACACACACACACACACACACACACAAGCCCACACAGTGACAGTGGCCCTTCCCAGGGAATTTTTCAGTAGTCTCCTCCACTTCCACCTCAGACCCACACTGCACAATGTTATTTTCAGTTTCTATTGCAATCACACATTTTCCTGTGGAAGACATTCCATACTCATGTTCCCTTTCTCACCTGTTCAAATAATGATCACTATACCCTGCCTTACCCTTTTGAATTTTGTTACTTGGGGTGCCTATGTCTGTTGCAAAAAGTGACCAGTCTATGCACAGGTAAGTATAGTCTAGTTGTGGGTTTGCATGTAATTTACTGCACAGAATATGCTTTTCTGTGTTCCAAAGCTATGCACCAGCTGCTGCTGCTTGTTGGCCAGTGCCAGAGCAGATTGCACTCACCTCCATTTAGCATTGTCATCCTCTGCTGCTTGGTCATCCATTGACTCTCCCTCTGTTTTACCCTTAACTGGCTAGTGAGCTGGGAGAAGTTCCACCTACATACAGACTCTCTACTGCAACTGTTTCCTCAAAATTATGTTGTGTAACATTGCTCATATTGAACATAATTTAGCATATATGCTGGGGTCATATCACAGGGCACCACCAGATACAGCCAGACATCAAAATTATGCCTTCAGCAGCCCAGACACATGCTTCATAATGACCCTTGTTGTGATAGGTCATAGTTGTACAGATTGTCTATCATGATCTCTGGATTCCAATAGGTATCATCAACAAAGACTCCAGGACATCTCCCATAAGATTCCCAAGGGTAAAGTCACTTCTCACAAGCTACTAATACAAACCACACGTGTGCCATACAAGGATGTCGTGGCAGCTGCCTGGATAGACTGCAGACACATTGTAGATAATAGCCTGCGTATTACAGACCACCTGTTGTTTGATGAAGTAATAACCTTTACAATTCATATACTTTCTTCCCAGCTTATCACCTGGTTCCTTTATTTAAATGTGGGTGCAGTCTGTGGCCACCAGCACCTCAGGGAAATGGGCTACATTATAGAGATCCAACATAATCGTGGCTCCCAACTCTGTGATACATTCCTCACATACTGTAGCATGGTATCACGGAACTGAGTATTCTAGAGGTAGATGACAGGGATGCCACCACTGTGTTTCCTGCTGGTCAATGAAATGTCCCTGTCGCTAGTATTCTTAACTCATTAACATCTATGTGGCGTGGAATGTCACTCTTCTAGCAGCCTACACACATCCTGCATTGCAGAGCATTTTCTGAAAAAATAAACTTAAAAGGCATAAGATAGAGAAATATAAATGTTCTGTGAATAACAAAAGCCATTAAAACTGTAGAAATAGCAATGTTATCAGCAAGATATATTCTTTACAGTGATAATAGTGCATAAATAGTCAGTTCCATAAATACTGTAATACATTATAATGCACAACCCCAGATTATATTTTTTCTAAAGTTTCAGAAACGATTTTTCATACCTCAAAAACTATACACCCTAGATGTACATTGTTAGGACATTTTTGTTAACTAGACATAAGCTTTCACACAACAACAATAAATTCCTTTGTAAGTGCATGTTTACTGAGATATTTACAGAAATATAAAAACATATTTAATTGTATAATTAGCAATTTAAAGCCCTAGATATCTTTTAAGATGTGCAGTTTACAGTGCAAATATTAAAGTTTTTTCAACAGCGTCTAAGACTTTACCTAGTATCATTCAACAGTTTGTAAGTCACTTGTTTTTTGACGTATTACGTACATATGGAAATATTGCTTATTTTCATAATTACTAACAAACAAACTTGCAACATTTCCAGAATAGTATGATATAAATGAGTATTTTCATTGATTTGTCCTTTCTCCCACATTGATGTTTCATACCATACACCTCAATTAAATGTAGGTCTCTCGCTTATGAAATTATGAGCATAAAAATGAAAATATGAATAAGTGGCAAAGATTAATTTCTCTACTGCAGAACATCCTAGTCTAACAATCTTGGAATCATTTTGTTAATAGCTCCTTCCCCTTTCTAATACTGGCAAATATTACCTGGTAAGTCACTCAGTTGAAGAACCCAGACCCAAAAAAAGTTCTGGATGCCATAAGGAGGTACGGGCGTGAACTGGAAGTATACAAAAATGTGTTTTAGGCTTCAGTGAGTTAAAACCAGACATACCTTTGTATCCATTGGGAGAGGTAATCCATGACTCTCATAGGCCTGCAGATGAGGGTGACACATGCCATACAGTTTATGTATGGTGTCTCTATCCATATGGCACCAGTCTACATTGACAGTGTTGTGAAGGACACAAAATGTTGTGTGGTCAGAAAACATGGTGCCTCCAAGGATAACAATAACAATCATCGCTGCTACTAAGGTTGGAGGTTGCAATAATGGTTAAGGTGTTTACCTCAAAGACACAAGTTACCGGAGGTGAATCTCACCTTTGAGGTTTAAAATGGCCTACAAGGGCAGCTAGCCTATTACCTAACTATGAACTAGTGGTAATAATAGCCTGTTGTATATATTTTTGGCCATAAACAGTGATACTTTTCATTTTATTTTATTATTTGTTTTGCTCCATGCCATCCATAACCATGAGGACTGGCAAGAGCCTAAAATTAAATATTCTGATTTAAAACAGAGGTAATTTACTAAGGGTTGCCAGTTCATATCTATATATATATATATATATATATATATATATATATATATATATATATATATATACACATATGTACATGGATATGGATATGGATATGGATATTGATAGATATACATATATGGTTCGCTGACAAGAAGTCAAAAGTTAACATTGTTGAGAAAAAAAGCCATTACAGATGATCAAAAATCAGCTTATTACACATAGTGGCTTTTTATGTGCCTGATCACTGTACAGTGAGGATGAAAGAATTTGTCTTGTCACTACTGTTGTGCTATCTTGGACTTAGTATATATAATTAGCAGGGGGCTGTGGAGGTGCATGGGGGCTTGACCCAGAAAAAAAAAATGTTTTTTTTTTTTTGTTTTTTGATTGGCTGGTGATTTCAGTCAGTTGAAATTCAATATTTTATACACACACACACACACACACACACACACACACACACACACACACACACACACACACACACATATACACACACACACACACACACACACACACACACACACACACACACACACGCGTGTGTGTGTGTGTGTGTGTGTGTGTGTGTGTGTGTGTGTGTGTGTGTGTGTGTGCACGTGCATGAGTGTATATATAAACATCAGCAGATATCTAAAGAAACAATGACCCTCCAAATATATAACAGTAAACCAATAGCACAAAAATCACAAACAAAATACCAGCATTACAAAGTTTGCATTATATATACATATGTCTATATAACTTTATTAAGAGAAGATTGTGGTTCACTGTCCCAAATGCCCTACTTACACCTGCAGATATGTGCCTTTAATTTATGTTACCAAAGATATTGTCTGTGGCAGTAAGTAGTGTTGTCATGGTACTAAAGGAGTTTTTTAAACCATGTAAGATGTCTCCATGCAGGAAGCAGATGTACAGATTACTTGTATTTTATATGTGGGGCAGGAAGCTGTAATGGGGATGACTTGTGTGCCATATGTGTGAATCATGACCACTGCCATGGTGCTGTGCAGACATATTGGATTTTATCACTTATATGTCACACAGTGCTTCGCTGGTGATGAAAACATAACCCATCCTACTGATGTTCCCCTTGTCCATGGACACCAGATGTGTCTTTTATTGCCACATACAGTGGATATAAAAAGTGAATCCACCCCTGTTCAAATGCCAGGTTTTTGTGATATAAAAAATGAGACCACAATAAATCATTTCAAAACTTTTCCCACCTTTAACGTGATCTATAACCTGTACAATTCAATTGAAAAACAAACAAATCTGTTAGGGGAAAAATATAAAAAATAAAAAGCATACAATAAACTGGTTGCATAAATGTGCAGACCCTTAAACTAATACTTTGTTGAAGCACCTTTTTATTTAATTACAGCATTCAGTCTTCTTGGGTACACACCTGCCATCAATTAAAATGACTCAGATTAACCCCAAATAAAGTTCAGCTCTCCTAGTAGGATTTTCCTGACATTTACTCAGTTGCCTGTTACAGCAAAAGCCATGTTTCACAGAGAGCTTAGAAAACATCAAAGGTTTCTCATTGTTCTTTACAGTATCAGTCAGGAGAAGGGTACAAAAAATTTCCACAGCATTAGATATACCATGGAACACAGTGAAGACAGTCATCAAAAAAGTGGAGGAAATATTGGACAACAGTGATGTTGCAAAGAACTGGACATCCCTCCAAAATTGATGATAAGACAAGACAAAAACTGGTCACGGAGGCTGCTAAGAGACCTACAGCAACACTGAAGGAGCTGTAGGAATTTCTGGAAAGTACTGGTTGGTACTACATGTGACAACAATCTCCCATATTCTCCATATGTCTGGACTATGGGGTATGGTTCTTACACAGAAAAACATCCAGACCCAGCTAAAATTTGCATAACAATACATCAAGTCTCCCAAAAGCATGTGGGAAAATGTGTTATGGTCTGATGAGACCAAGGTTGAACTTTCTGGCCACAATTCCAAAAGGTATGTTTAGCGCAAAAACAACACTTTGCATCACCAAAAGAACACCATCCCCATGGTGAAGCATGGTGGCGGCAGTATCATGCTTTGGGGTTGCTTTTCTTCAGCTGGAACTGGGGCTTTAGTCAAGGAGGAGGGAATCATGAACAGTTCCAAATACCAGTCACTTTTGACCCAAAACCTTCAGGTGTCTGCTAGAAAGCTGAAGATGAAGATGAAGTTCACCTTTCAACATGACAATGACCCCAAACATACATCCAAATCAACAAAAGAATGGCTTCACCAATAGAAAATTAAAGTTTTGGAATGGCCTAGCCAAAGCCCAGACCTAAATCCAATAGAAAATTTGTGGGGTGACCTGAAGAAGGCTGTGCATAAGAGATGCCCTCACAATCTGACAGATTTGGAGCACTTTTGCAAGGAAGAGTGGGCAAATATTTCCAAGTCAAGATGTGCCCTGCTGATAGACTCCTACCCAAGAAGACTGAAGGCTGTAATTAAATCAAAAAGTGTTTCAACAAAGTATTAGTTTAAGGGTGTGCACACTGTTACAACCAACTTATTGTAAGTTTTTTATTTTTTATATTTTCCCCTAACAGATTTGTTTGTTTTTCAATTGAATTGTACAGGTTATGGGTCACATTAAAGGCAGGAAAATTTTTGAAATGATTTATTGTGGTCTCATTTTTTTATAACACAAAAAAACTGGCATTTTAACAGGGGTGTGTATACTTTTTATATCCACTGTAGTTGCAGTCTATGGTTCCCTACACTTTGGGAAGTTGATGGTGTCATGGAAACCATGCATGGTGATGGCTCTCTTACCTGGTGGACTGGGAAAGTAGATATGACGATCTACTTGTATGAAGCAGAACACAGTGATTTTTCTGTAGGCTAACACCTCTGAAATACCCACAATGCCTCCATTTTCATAGGTTCACAGGTATATAATAGGATAATGACCACTAAGGCCTTTATAAGCCTAGCCATGCAACTCAAATGTATCCCACAAGTTATTGTGACTTAGAGGTTATTCTAAAGGGTGCATGTTGGTCTATACATGAATTAATGGTTGCCTCTGTCCATCAGATATCTAGGTGCCAGACCTGGGGTGAATTTTTGATTTTTCATTCACTGGTCCTGGTTTCATTTGAATAGGTTTAGGGAAGGTCTCTGCTTCGCATGAATGGGAAGTCTGTTCCAGAGAATGGGAATTCTCTGAAATACACACCTATCCCTCCAACATGTCCTATTTTTGTCATAAGCAAAGTTCAGGTCTTTAGATCTTGTAGATGTAATGCAGTTCATTCTGCAGATATGCAAAAGGTTCATTGGAGCTGGATCCAAGGATGCCTTGTAATCGCAGGCATAGATCACCTCTCAACAATCTGTAGGAAAGAGAATATAGAGACAGGACTTTGAGGTAATCTGTACAGAACATTTTGTTTACACCCTGTATTTTTTTGTGAGAAACCTCTGTGGATATTCCAACTGTTGTATGTGCCTGGTCAAGTACATACCGAAGGGGGCATTATCCTTAGTGATCGGTCTGATGAGGGCCAAATACAGTAGCATGGTAACCTCCCTGGACCTAGATGGCATGCACTTACTTTTAAGCTGAGCAATATAAAATGACTTCTTACTACCTCAGACATATAATGGTCAAAGGCCAGATTTCTATCTTCATGCATCCCCAAATCCCTGACTACTGGGTCTGCTCTTGGGGGTGTTTTTTTTTTTGATAAGGTAGTTTCAGAGTCATTGACTTCCCTAATGGTACTATTATACGTTTCTTGGCATGAGTTTTAAGCCATGGCTTTGGCACCAGTAATTTGTTTGTGCTAGACCTTCTTGTAAGGTGTTGATATCTTGGGGAGATTCTATGACTGCTCCTAGTTTGCAGTCATTAGCAAACTTGGTCAACCAGGCCCCTTAATGTTGGTCTTGATGTCTCAGAAGTAGATGCCAAAGAAGAGTGGACCCTGCACAGAGCCCTGGGGGACTCCACTAGTTAACACCCTCATTGTGGAGGTGATTTCTCTGATCCTAACTTCTTGAGTCCTGTCTGTGAGCCATCTAGCATGTCACATAAGATTCTATGCTTAATTCCTTAAATTTATTTACAGTGCCAGTTGGGGAATTCTATTAAATTCATTAGCCAGGTAAAGATAGGCAGTATGCACCATTTTCCTACTCATCCATTGCCTTGATGACAAGAAACCCACCTTGCTTAATAGGCATGACTTGCCTTTGATGAAATCAAACTGGGTGGGGTCCAGTTTTTGAATGTTTTCTATGTCATTGTTAATCATTTCCATGACAATTCTTTGCATGGTTTTGCATATGAGACACGTCAGAGTAATGGGTCTATAGTCACTGAGATTTGTTGTTGGTCCTCCCTTGTGCAAAGGGATAACTGTTGCAGTCCCCCATTCATGGGTCACAAAGCCTGTTCAGAGGCTGTAGTTGAATAGTGACTCCAGTGGCCCTGATAGGGCATGTTTCAGATAATTTAGCAGGCATCCTGAGACATTATCAAGGCCTATTAAAGCTGCGGTCTTGGCCTTAGAGAGCACAGCTAGGACATACTTCCTTTTGATAGTTGTAGGGGTTGTGTAAGATGGTATTTAATGAGAGGTGGCTGGGAGTAAGTAGGGGGTAATGTTGGAGTTGAATTTGTCAGCCAGTAGATTTGCTGTCTTCCAGCTCTGCGAACATGGCTCCATCTATAACCAGTTCAGCACACTGTTATGTGCTGCCTTTGAGGTTTCTAACATAACTAAAGAAGGCCTTATAGTTGTCCTTGGAAACTATATTTACCTTTAAACTGGCTTTCTTGGGCTTAATTAGCCCTTTTAGTTGTCTGTTTAGTTTAATGAAAGAGTTTTTATCTTTTTGAGTGTTACTATTCCTAATTTTACCTATAACTTTTTTTATTTTGTTGTACAAGTTGTTTAATTCTGGATTCCACCAGTGTGGCTAGTTTTTACAGTTTATTTTGGGCTTGCATTTGGTAGGTACAGCAGCCTCTATGCTGGCATTAACTTGGTTGTTTGTAAGGAGTTTCTGTGAACAATTCCACATAGACTGCTCTGTTATCTGTGTTTGGAGGGGCTTGGAATTTTGAGAGGTTATCACTTAATAAAATGTAGTTTGCCTTACAATAGTTCTTAACAATTACATGGTTTACTGGAGTTGCAGAATTAATCTTTATTTCCAAGGAGATCACTTTGTGATCTGGCTTTATCAGAAAGGACATGACACTGAGTGGGGTGTAGCATTCGCCTATATTTGTGATTACCAGGTCCAGTATATTGTAACACTAATGGGCACTATCTGATCTAGGGTGTTAGTGTTTACAAAGTCTAGGAATCTCTGTAGGGTTGCCACCTATCTGTTTTTTCTGGACTGTTCTACAGTAGTCTGGAAAACACTGTACAAACTCTGATATTCTGTTTCATAAAAGGAAACTGACTATCAGAGTTTGTTAAATCAGCTGATTTACTATGCTTTTTTACAGAAAAGCATAATCAATCAGCTGAAAGCACGCATCAGGAAAGGGGGAGTTCCCCCTCAACTGAAGTCATAGTGACATCACAAAATGGGTGGAACATGGATGGGAGAGAATGGGCGTGGTTACAGGTGATGCGAGGGTTGTGGCCTTAGTTCGATTTTAGCCACAATGAAAGGTGGCAACCCTAAATCTGTGTGCCTGCAAATCTGGGTCATGTAGTATTCCCAGTCTATAGAAGGGTAATTAAAGTACCCCATGAGTATGGTAATTGGCTAAATGGTGAGTGTCTCCAGTCGGTTTATGTATGAGCTGTGGATTTCCTGGAACATAGAAGATGACCTATAGCTTGGACATTGGCATGGAACTTTGTTTGGTAATCTGTACGTGGAGAAATTCTAGCATGTCATCTTGTTTATCCAACCTAGAGGCATGCTTGTTATTCATGAAGATCAAGACAACTCTATCTTTAGTCCCTGTCTGTGCAGTTGCTGGTCTAAAGCTGTGGAAGGCACTGCCAGGATACTCTCTGTGGCTTTAAAGCATGTCTCAGTAACTATACAGATGTCTGCATTCTGAGAGCTTGGGGGGAGTAGAGCTTCTTGGTTAAACTCCTGGCATTAAGCCCTAACACCTTTATATTCCTATGGGTTGCTTTTGCTTTGTTGGAAGGTTTGCAAATTTGCTATTGCCTAATAAAGGCTCTATGGGGGAAGACAATGTTTTAGCCCATATTTGAAAGCCTAGAAGGATAAGTGCAAACCATGTTTGACAAAGTAACATGGTTTGATAACTATATCCTTCCACGCTGATAGATATTATATCCACTTAGAATGACATTAGAAACTAAGCCAATTATTAAAGTCAGTCATCTTTGGTTCATATTGTAGCATCATCCTTGATGAAGGTAGAATGTTCAGTGCTAGGGGAAATAACTGCATGTCACACATAGTCTGAGAGAGCCCTAATGTCTTTCTTCATATAGTCAAGGAGGTACGTCTCAGGTCAATTACATCTACATGGAATATGACTGAGTCACACAGGTATCTGTGGTACAATGACTTGAGAATGTGTGCAACCTGGTGGATCCTGGCTCCTGATAAGCAACTGCCTGTTATTTTCTCTTTGTCCAGCCTGGTGAGTGGGCATCAGTATGTCTCACAATCGAGTCTCTGTAATTACAGTCCTGGGTAATGTATTAACTTGCTATGGACTTTTTACTTGAGGCTCCACTGGTTGTGGCTGTAGGTGTATTGGTAAGTGCTGCTATTGTTGAGTGCTTTTTTGGTTTGCTGACAATAATTTTTGTGAAGGGAGTATCTGGAATCTCTTTGGGGTTGGGGACGATTGCATTCTCTTTGGGGTTGGGGACGATTGCATTTAAGTGCCTCAGCTATGATCTATTTGTGAAGTGCATTCTATGTGTGGTAGCTCCAGCATGTGTGTTTCTGACAACCTGATTTTTATTCTGTGTTCTGTATGTGAGAGCTTTGCCCGCAGTGGTAATGTGAAGCTACAGCTCTCGAATACCGTATCTGTTTCTTTAACTATTAAGTTATTGTCAGTGAACGTGGCACAATGTCTCCATTGTTTTAAGATACTGATGTCCATCAAACTAGCTGCAGAGAACAATTGGGAAGGTGCATATACATGATGCTAGGTCCTTTATTAGGTGAGCTATAAGGGTGTGACACACAAGGGTTAAGGGCAACTAATAGTGCATTTCGGACGGAGTACTAGACCAGGCAATATAATTCTAAATTTAAGGGCAGTGCTCCTCAGCATGCAGACCAGCTGCTTTATGATTTTCAATGCACAAAGTACTTTCTGCAGAATCACCAAGTTGCTGGGTACAGTTTCAGAGGTAGTCCTAAGAAAATGTTACCTTCCAGGTTTCTGCTACTATACAAAGCATTGATAACCACCACTGTATAATGAGCAGGTCCTCGCAAACATGCCTGATGTATACAAGAAGTAAAAACACTTAAAGCCTTCCTGTATGAACCCCAGCTGAGAGAGACCAAGCCAACGTCTACTCCCACTAGATAAGCAGTCACAGGCCTTCTTAATGCAAAGCTACTTTACAGTTAACCCAAAATGAATTCAAAGAATGAATTTATTACCCTACTCTTCCCCTCAGCTGCTGTGCTTCCCTGGCTCCAGCGTCGGCTCCTAAGTACTTGGGCCCCTGCCCACCCTGCCCTAATCTGCTGAATTTAACCTCCTGTACTGTCTAACTGAGAGCCTACTCCAACGAATTTTTAACCTGAAAATTTAAGGCCTTCTGTTCCCTGAGTCCTCCCTCCACAAGATTCCAAGAAACTTGGGCCCCTGCCCACCCTGCCCTAATCTGCTGAATTTAACCTCCTGTACTGTCTAACCGAGAGCCTACTCCAATGAACTTTTAACCTGAAAATTTAAGGCCTTCTGTTCCCTGGGTCCTCCCGCCACAAGATTCCAAGAAGGTATGTACTGTTGTAACTCTGCACTATTGATTAGTTGGTACTACTAGGTCGCAGTATGCTTCCCTGCCAGACTAGCAAGCAGCCACTACCCCCTCTGCTTTACTGATTGCACTCCTAGTTCTCCCCATTCTCTCTACCCCCTTCTCTGCTGTTTCAGTCCTCCCTGCACTTCTTACTGACCACCTGAACCTCTTTAGCTCCCGTCCTGATTCTTCCCTTGGATCTCTACTACTCCAGTCGGTCTGTCCACTAGGTGGCACTCTTCTACCTCCTACTGTACCCACTATTTGTTTCCCTCTCCTTCTGTATCTCCCCTTCTACAGACCTCTACCTCCATTCCTCTGCTCTCCCCCTCTCTACTGTCCAGAACTCTCAGCCTTCCTTTCCTTTACTCAGCCCTCCTCGACTCCCTGTCTGAAGTCTCTTCCTTCTCCCTCTGTCCTTCTCCTTAGCATTCTACCCTCTAACCCAAATTCTCTGCTCATCTCAGTACCCTCCCTCCTCTCCTTCTCTTACATTCCTTACCTTCACAACTCTGATAAACTTGTTAAACTTACCTTCTAAATACTCTCTCTTTACTGATTGTCTTCTGCATTTTCACCTCCTCTGGCTCTTCTCGCTCCGTTCGCCCTTCGGGCTCACTCCACTCCCCTACCCTGCCCTCAAATCACACCCGCCCCCAGCACATCCACATTTATACATCACCAACTCCACCCTACATTGTTTTCCACCAATCAGACTCTTTCCCTCCTCCACCAATTCCTACTTTAATTAATCAATCTAAACCCTCCTTTCATTTCTCCAACCTCTCTCACCACTCCCACTTCTCACTACACTTAACCCTACACTCTCCTCTCCTACTTGATATCTTCCTTCCACTCCTTTTACATTCTCTCCTAACTCACATTATTCCAACTACATCTTTTCTTCACCCCTTACCCCACCAATGCTAACATGTACTCCCAAACTCTCATTTCCCTCAGACTTCCCTTCTCTCTTCTCATTTTTCTTCTTCCTCTCTATCACACTACTTCTTATTGCTCAATAACTCACCCTTACCTGGCTACTACTCACACCCTCACTTTCTCCCACCCACATCCTCCTTCACTCACTCACGTCCACTCCATTTCCCCCTGCCTTATCCCAATAAACCTACTACACCTCTTCCATCCCAAAATACTCTCCTCCTCTACAAAAAGCCTCTCTCTTACATTTCCACCAACCCCAAACAACTTCTTACTCTCCAAACTTAGAAGACTTAAAGTTTTCTCATATAATTTCCTAGCCTTATCTGGAGACATTCACCCTAATCCTGGCCCCTGTCTCAGCACAAACAACTCCTTCCCTCCCTCCCCCTCCTCCCCCACTTCAAATACACCTCTCCCTCCCACTCCTTCTACTCCTAAGACCTCTCCTAGCACCCTTAAGGTCTTCACTATCAATACCCAAAGCCTTAACAACAAACTTCACCATGTTCACATCTGGATTAACCACAACCAACCTGACATCGTAGCCATCTCTGAGACCTGGCTAAAACCCCATATCTCTGACTCTGAAATTCTTCCTCCAGGTTTCAACATCCTCAGGAGTGACCGATTAAACAAAAAAGGTGGAGGCTCTGCCATTATCTACTCTAACCTTCTCTCCATAATCCCCCTGCAAATCCCAACCCCTCTATTCAAAAATACTGAAATAACTGCTTGTCTGCTCCAACTCAATAAACATAAAAATATCTGCTTCATTTCTTTATACATCTCCCCTGGCGACAACATCTCTACCCTAGAGAATATTCTCCACTGGGCCTCATCTGAAATAAAATATGAAACATTTATTCTAGGCGACGTCAACATTGATTGGAACAAAATCAACACACCTTCCCCCACCCTGGCTATCAACCTTTTCAACTTCTCTCAATTAATCCATTCTGCAACCAGGCCTAACAAAAACCACCCCCCTGGTTCCATCATAGATTGGATTTTAGTCTCCCATCCAAACAAAATCTCCCTATCAGGAACTATCCCTGACTCCTTTAGTGACCATCTACCTGCCTTCATTCATCACTCAGCTAACCCCTCTCAATTCCTACATCATTATATCCAAACTCGTAACCTTAACAACTTCAACCCCACAATCTTCTCCAACATATTCAAAGAAATCAACTGGCAAATCCTTCAAACTCTGTCCCTCGACAATGCCGTAGAAAATTTTAACTCCATCTTCCTAAATACTCTTAACTCTCTAGCCCCCCTTAGAAATAAATGAATCAAAGCCAATTCTGCTCCTTGGCTGACCAAAGAGACTAAATAAACCATGCAACTCAGAGACAAATCTTGGAAGCTTTATCAGAAAAGCAAACAGCCTTCTGCCATGCTCCAATATACCCAACTCCGCAACCAAGTAAAAAAACTAATCATCAGAGACAAAAATACTACTACAACAAACTTCAGTCTACTAATCTTAACAACCCCAAACAATTCTAGAAATCTGTTAACTCTCTTCTCCATCCTGGGTCACAAAATAACCCCTGCCCTGACCCTAGTTTAACTGACAATGAACTAAGCTCACTCTTCAACACTTTCTTTACTGACTCTATAGCCAAACTAACCAAAACATTCCCTGACAACAACCTTTCCAACTTCCTAAACTCTCCTAATGACTGTCACCCTATGTTTCAGCTCAAACCAGTTTCCACAACTTTCATAAAAAAGCTCTTAACCAAACTAAAACCTTGTTCCAACGCCCCCAACATTCCCCACTCCTTCCTCAAACACGCAGCCGAAGGAATAGCTCTTCCAATTAGCATCCTGATTAACAGATCCTTACAAGAGTCTTACGTTCCCAAACTCTGGCGTTCTGCCTACATTCTACCACTTCATAAAGGAGGTAAAAACAACTCCATTTCTAACTTCTGCCCTATAGCCATACTCTCTCCTATATCCAAAATTCTTGAGAAATGTGTCCTCTTCCAACTCTTACCCTACTTAACAGAGAATCAGCTACTTACACCCACCCAACACAGTTTCCGTCCAGGCCACAGCACCATAACTGCCCTACTTTCCTTCTTAGAAACAGTTAATCAAGCCAGAGATTCCTGACTTCTAGTATCCACTGTTCTGCTAGATCTTTCTAAAGCCTTTGATACCATCTCCCATTCACACCTACTCTGCTACCTCTCCAACCTTAATCTTTCCACTAATACTCTTGCCTGGTTCTCCAGCTACCGCTCTGACAGATCCCAGGCTATCAGATGGACGAACTCTACTTCCTTCTTCTTACCTACTCCTACTGGCGTTCCGCAGGGATCCATTCTCGGTCCCATACTGTTCAACATCTTCATAAACAACCTTCACACTGCTCTCCCTGACACTACAGTCATCCAATATGCTGATGACTCTACCTTAGTCTGTGCCACCCCCAACTTTGCTGAACTTCTCTCTAAAACTCAAACAGCTTTTTCCACTACAGAAAACTGGATGCACCAAAACCATCTCTCCCTCAACTCCAATAAATCCAAAATACTAATTTTCCTCCCTTCCAAGACTTCTTCCTTGGGCAAAAACTCTTTCAACATCCTCAGCCAATCTAACACTCCTATTGAAGTGGTCCCCGACGCCAAATTCCTTGGCATAACCATAGACAAACGTCTTAAATTTGAGCTCCACATTCAACAAAACATAAAAAAAAACACCAAAAACTAGGCATGCTCTACAGGAATAATCTATTTCTTTCCAAATCCTCCAGGAAAACCTTAGCTACCTGCTTCCTCCTACCCTCTCTACTTTATGGAGCCCCTCTCCTAACTAATATGTCTGCCTCCCTCTCCTCTAAACTTGAAGCTTGCTATAATAAAATCTCTAAATTCACCACCAAATCCAAAAACTCAACCCACCACTGCCTCTCCCTTCAATCTTTAAATTGGCTAGAACTCCCAAATCACCTTGACTATCTCCAACTAACAACCACTCATAAAGTAATATTCTACCCAGAAAAATGCCCTGCTCTATCCAACATCCTCCCCCCTTACATTCCCAACCGATCTCTAAGATCTGAACACCAAAATCTAATCTCCATCCACAGACCAAAACATCCCGCTGGCCAACAACTACTATCCTTCTCTCTAGGTAGGAAATGGAACTCTCTCCCTCGTTCTCTTAGAACCATACCTAACTCAGACTACTTCAAAACCCAACTTCTCTTACACCTATCTTCAAAATGGAAATGTTCTTGCTTTCACCCTACTTAATCCCAAGGTTCCCCTAGACTAAGCCCCTATACTCCTGCACCTTTGTACACTCGAACTCTAGCTATGATTTTAGCAGGCTCTAACTTCACTGTATGGATGACAATATTGAAAAGTTAGCAAAAAAAAAAAAATTTCTACTAATTTTTAACTTTTACTGTGTCCTATGTGAATTCTTTCAGTGTGTACATTCTATTGTAAATTTGCATTTTACAATGTTCTTACTGTGTCTACATTCTATTGTAAATTTGAATTTGCAGTGGCTTACTATGTTTTCTTGCTGTGTGGATTATTTTTTGTATTCTTCTTAAACATTGTATTGGTTGTACTGCTTTTGGAGCTTTTCTCCCCGGGCCTCCACTGAAAATGTTTTCTTCTAGGCCCAGTGGACTTCCCCGGTAATCAAACTGAAATAAATAAATAAATAAATAAATAAATAAATAAAGAGGACAACAAAAAATTTAACTAGAAACACGCACCCTTTAAATTACTACAATGCAGAGATACCAGCAACAAGGTCAGTGAAAATCAAGACCTTTTACAGTGATAAAGGACAGGAAAATACAATAAATAATTTGAACATCTAGCAGCAGTACTCAACAAATTTATTTAAAATACTTATTTTTGCTAGGATTGCAATAAATTCAATGCAAGTGTTTGTGAGCTCTGTGGAAATGAGTTTGTCTCTGAATAGTCCTTGTAGCCAGTTAATGCTATGTGCACTTGGTATTCAGAAATATGGGAAGTCCACACATTCATCCAGTTCCTGTCTGGGAGTCATACATGCCTACCAATACCCATATGATGTCTCTGTATACACACACCACCATTCCTGGACCTGTATGTCTGTCAGATGGTGTGAAATTATCCATTGTCTGTAATGATTTTGGCAGTGCATAGGGTGATGTTGCACAACCGAGGGACTATCACTAGTGATTAGTCAATGCTGAGACAAATAAAAAGGTACTGCTGACAACATTTTGTTTTGTTTTACTTTGTACTTAGAAATAAGCAACTAGGCTACCTGATGACTATGACTTACCAACTTGTTTTTTCATGTCCTCATTTTCATGTTATTATGTACATATTAGACAGTGTTTCTTTTTAACATGTCTTTATATCACTGTTTGCTTACCTCTTTTTCTGTCCCTTTTTGGTCCATTGCTTCATAACACAACATGGTTCTTTGACTCACTACCTATTTCTATATTTTCGTTTCTGATGCAAGACCAAACTACATATTTTCACTAATGTCTACAAAACCCCTCAAAGTGGTATTCCTCCACTGTAAGTTATCCCCAGAATTGATTTCATTATGCATGTTTTCAATGTGTGAAATAGTTGAGGGTCAGTACATGTTGCTTAATGGCTTTATTACATTCTCTAACTTCTTAAAGTTATGTGTGAGAAAAAGAAGATAAATTCAAAATTGAATTCCTAAATATCCTGTAAAAGTGAATAACTCTGTTAATGTTCATCTTTATTGTTTTCTATGTACTTTTTCTAGTTATTAAGGGGGAAGACCTGTCCTGACAGAGGTTTTATTTGTTTATTTATTGGCCTGTGGTTCATGGTCTGTCTTCAGGTATGGCCCAGGCCTAGAAGGCATACATACATTAACAAATTAACAGTAGTTTCAGAGATAGACTTTTAAAGAAACAGATAGATATAAGCTTTAAAAGATAAATGTAGATTAATATAAAGTAAATGCCATAAGCGGAGTATACTGCAGTGATGCATATATACAAACATAAGTATATACATTAATGTATATACATACGTATATACATTAATAGAATGCAAAATGTGCCTGGTAAATATAAAATATTTTAACAAAGGAGGGTAAAGTAAAAACAGAAGTGTTGAGTTCTAGAGCTAAGTAGCTAAAACAGAAGATGAAGATGAAGGAAGAACAGATAAAAAAGGAACAGGAGGGGGGTTTGAGGATCGAAAAGTTTGAGATACAAGTTGGGAGAGAATGATGGAGAAATAAGGAGTGTGAGGAAGGGAGTGGTTATGAGGAAACTACGTGTGCATGATCTATGATTGCAAAAGCACACACATTCATAGCCTTTTTGCATGTTTCTTCAGTACTTTTTTGAATGTTTTGAAAGAACTGATGGCCCTGAGATTTTGTGGTACTTTGTTCCAGTGTTTTGCTGCCTCCTTAACAAATGCTTCCTCTGCTGTAGCTTGTGAACAAGGTGGTCTCACCAAGAGGAAATTGTTTATGTTCCTGAGATCATAAAATGTGTCATTAAACTTAAGGTATTGTATAAGAGGTGGGCAATAGCCCTCATGAATTTATGTGAAGGTAAAGACATTTAGCAGGAAGGATGTTGTGGCTTCTATGGGTAATCAGTTGGTTTTTCCAATGGTAAGGCAATGATGTTTGAGATTTGGACTAGGATCAATGAACAAAAAGATTGTTCTCTGCTCTTTGGAGGAAATTATTATTTGTTATGAGTGAAGGGCACTGACTGGAAGACAATACAAGGTAATAGGATACTGAGAGCTATGGCCTGCTTTGCTTCTTTGTATACCACTTTAAGTTCTGAGGACCTTCTAAGTTATTGTAGTGTGTGATTTGAAAGATAATGCTTGATCTAATACAATGTCCAAACATCTTTGTTCTGTAACAAAGGGTATCTGTATCTGACCTGGGATAAGTATCTTTATTTGAGCAGTGGAAGACAATTTTCTTTTGGTTCCAAACAGCATGGTAGAGAATTTTTTGGTGTTTAGACTTAATCAGTTGATCCATATCCGGTTCCACAAGAGAGGAATTCATCTTGTAAAGCAACTGCTATCTCAGTGTGAGATTTAGCTACTCTAGTGATGACAATACCATTGGTGTAAACTAGCATATTTAAGTTTGGGAGCTCCCATGGTTGGTCATTTATGAAAAGGGAGAATAGAAGGGGGTCTGAGCAAATAGCCTTGGGGAGCTCCTATGTTTTAGGTAAGGAGATGGGGTTGTTTTAATGAAAAGATAGTGAAATTTACCTGAAAGACTTGGAAATAACCTACTAAGGAGCTTTCTTAGATGTGTAGACTTAAGATTGTAACTTTTAGAAATATTTACCTAAGCAGAGAAAGTATTTATTTGTTTATTTATTTGCATGTATTTGCTCTTGTTTTTTCTAATATAATAATGAATGGTTAGTATGTCTGTTAATTTTTATACATTGTTATATAAATGCCTTGCATTCTTCATCTAGAGCAAGTCTGGAGTTATTGCTAAAGTGGTGACAATAACACATATGTCATTCAAAAGAACTCAAAAATGAGTCATACCACTATGTTCAATGCCTGAGGAGTACCTAAAAATAATGGAAATTAAGGGACATTCTGGGGAAGAGAACAATGAAGTTACCAGTAGTCCTATCAGCACAGATAGTATGAGGCTGATGTTATCCCACCCCCACAGACATATGCAAAGCAAAGCAATCAGATACCACTCGGTTTTAGGACACAGAAGTAAGCATTCCTCACATCAGAAGGCAGATTAGTAAAGACAATTTATATACTGTCATAAATTCAAACATCAAAATACAAACAAAAACAAGAAGGAAAGGAAACAATAAGGCTACTAAAAGGCAAGATAGGAATAGGCATGTCTGACAATGTGGCGTGCAAGGCTAGGACACAAAACATATTTTTTTCCAGATTTCCAGGCAAGCAGTAGTGACCTCAGTGGACTTTGATTGAGTGTTCTCATGAGAAAAGGGTTGAATATAGGTTGTGGCCAAAGACCCCATATCTTAAGACCCCTCTGTCAGGAATTAGGTTAGTCAAGTAACTTTAGAGCTTTAGTTTTTCTTCCTATAACTCAAATGAAAATAAGCTCTATCCAGTTGGACAATTCCAGTTAAGAAAATAAATAATAATAAGTAAATAATAAAACAGCTTAATCATGAAGGAAGTTTTTGCTTCACACTATGCAGTCGGATAAATTAATCATTTAAGGTTGTCACTATAAGGCTAATAAACAGCAGCATTAAATGCCAATAATGGCTTAAGATGTGAATAAGCGGAAGAATTTCCCCCTCTGGTGGTAAAGCACAGCATGTCTGCAGCCTTTAAAACTTGCACGGCTGTAGCATATGTTTTAAACACCCTGGGACTTCATAAAACATCAAATATGATTCTGTATTTAACAATATTTGCATTTTGTTCAAAGCCAAAGGAGAATACAGCCCATCTACCTAGCATTTCCAACCACAATAGTGAATTGGCAAAGTCAAAGTGCTGAAACCTTGATATGCAGTATCCACCAAAATAAACAGAGCTTACAGTTCACCACCAGTGTTGTAGCATTCTTTTTCTGATTAATTTATTTTTAACAGTGTACCTTTTATCGTTCCTGAGCAGCTGTTTATTTCTGTATATAGTTTTGACTATATTAAGTATTCATTGATCCACAATTCACTGAAGATTTTTCATCAAAAATCCATTTACCTGAAAGGTAAAAAAAATCAAATTCTATTACATAAAAAAAATGGAAATGCAGTAATTTATATAGCTACACAACATTCCAACAAAACACATATTTAGTCAGAGGTGGAGATCAAAGCCTTCCCCCACTCACCCCCTTACGCACTAACTACAACTTACTCACCAACACACCACCACTCACCACACTGTTTCCAAGTCTACAGTCAATAAAACACAAAATAATCATTTACACATTCAGTAAAATGCACCTTTAGTCATTCAATCACAGATAGTAACCAGGTTAAAAAATACAAGTTCAATCAATGCTACCAGTAATGTGTGTGTGTGTGTGTGTGTGTGTGTGTGTGTGTGTGTGTGTGTGTGTGTGTGTGTGTGTGAAAAACTGAAATTCTTTTAGGACAAAGAGTATAAATAACAAACTGGTACTTGAGGTAAAAGTGGAGAAGAGATTGTGCCACAGTATCCATGAGCGGGTAGTTGAGAAATCTCAAACTGGTATTCCTCCAACCCCACTGGGAAATTTGTCACCTCCAAAAATGCTAGTGGGGGTGTGTGGCAAAAACAGTGACCCAAGCAGGATTCGGTAGGACAACTTCTGGAAATAAATATTGAACACGATGGCACTATTGTAAGAACATTTTTTTGGTGAGTGTAAAGTCCAGTACATCAACAAGTGGGGGGCTGATGACCAAAAGATCCAAAGGTACCATCACCCTGATGAAAAACTGTTTCCTGTCCAACTAAAACATGGAGACATACTAACATCAGTGGCTAAGGAAGGGCAGTGCAGGGCTCAAACAACAACATCATCAAGTTCAACCTTCACAAATGAGTCATCTGTTCTCTCCTCTATCATCAGGCTCTGCAGTACAACCACAGAGAGCAACAGCAAGGGCCTAAACCAGAAAGATGCTCCCAAACTAAAATCCCACTTAGAAGGGGCTTCACTTGAGGCGAGAAGGATCTAGCTGCATTGAAGGTCACATTGCTGGAGTTCTGGCAGCAAGTGATGGTGAAAGTAGAGGAGACAGAATTACAATCTAAGAATATATTTGCTATATTAATGGGGCAGTGAGATGACCCCCTCCAATGGTAGTTAAAAAGTACAGTGAACCATTTTGACTCTCATACTTTGAAACTGACCTCTTTGATTTCTCATTCCTAACACTTGGCTGTATTTTTGTTGTAGGTCAGCCAGTGTATATTTTATTTTCCTTAGTAGAGTTTTATTTTTTATTACCTCTTAAATGTATATCTGTTACAACAGAATATATTGTGATGCAAACTTTCAGTGTCATTTCTACCAGCAAGAATTGGGGCCTTGCAAAACCATTTATAGATTTTTTTTATTTTACTTTTCCACCTAAAGACTTCAAAATAGAACTGCAACACTTGGTATCAGTATTACCAGTAAAGGAAGCTGCAGTTTCTTGACCAAATATAAATATCTTTAGAGATGCAAACAATTATACATCTAGAATTAATTGGTAAATTTTACAGCTTGGGGAGGCTTGCAATGTTTAATTTAAAATCACTGCAAATATGGAGTATTTTTTACCTTGCTTTTTAATAATGCTGCCGCCTGGGGTTTCATGCCACTCACACATTAAAGTATCAAGACTATAATTACTACTGAATTAGTACTGAGAGCAAATAATTTTATATATTACATCCCTCCATTAATATTGGGGTGTCATACAAAGGAAGCTATACTCATAGCAGGATTTCCATAGCGATAATGCTTCTCTGAGGAAAAGAAGCCTTAGTTATGGGGCAAACCCAGCCAACTCCTCATCTGTGAAAAAATAGGTACTGTGGAACTAAATCTGCATTACATATAAAACATATATATAGTGCTGCCCACCACTGCTGTGAGATGGATAATCACAGAACTAAAGCTGCCTAGGGAATAGGAAGATTTGTTCATACTATTGCTTCAAAAGGAAAAACAAACACAGTAAGATACTAGTGGAGGTAGCAAACAGCACTGGATACTGTTAGATGCAGAAAGCTTAGATACATGGAGCTGTACAATACCTGATAAATATGTGCTGACACATTTTGTGTAATATAAACAAAACTGTAAAACAAAAAATGAATCCCGAAACAAGTAACACTAACATTAAATTATCAAAATATATTTTAAAATTCAGCAAAATATAAACTCAGTAATACAGTCACATAACTCAGAAATGAAAGCTATGCATAAGTGAAAAAAATCATAAAAATATTTTCAATACTGAAGAGCTTTCTTTTTTACAACACTGTATTGTACTCAGAAATTCAAACTGAAGCGGTACTGAAGCATTAAGGTGACAAATCTGATAACCCATCAGTCTAGAGTAACAGTAATGCTTGTGAATTTATTAATAGTCACAACATTTTCAACCCCTGAATCCACAACAATGTGAAACATAACAGGACTTTTTTTTTCCATTCCTTAGGGGAAAATGTTTCTTGCCAGATGATTATATTAGATGATGGCTTTTCATGCAAAATGTAATTTCATCACTGTCTACAAAGATTAAATTTAAGTACTATGCTAGATAATTGAATAATATTCCATTCACTGTAAGTGCTATGCTAGATAATTGAACAATATATCAGTGATGGTCAGTGATTCACATACCCAAGTACCTGTTTTAGTTGTATGAATGTGCTAAGCAGAAGGCTACACCATATAGTAAAATAAAATCTCAAGGCTCATCAAAAATATTTGTTAATCGCTCTCATACTGGATTTGCTCCATTCTCTATTAAAAATTATGTTAAGATACCAATGTGCATTGCCTCTATGCAATAATTGCAAGATATGATATCTAAAATTCTGGGAGGAGTATCTTAAAAAACATATACTTAATTTCTGCATTGGATAGGTTTTACTGTACAACCAAAAAAAAGCTAACAGAGCACACAGAGAGTAATATGTGAATGCAATTACAGAGCAGGAAGTGTATACTGGTATTATACCTACACTAAACCAAACACAGATTGACAACTAGGGAAACCACAAATAAAGCTTTAGAGATAACAAGTGGGCCTATCTTAGAGATTAAAGTTGGTGGTTGGTGGGCTTATTTTAGAGATTAAAGTTGGTGGTTGGTGGGCTTATTTTAGAGATTAAAGTTGGTGGTTGGTGGGCCTATTTTAGAAATTAAAGTTGGTGGTTGATGGGCCTGTCTTAGAGATTAAAGTTGTTGGTGGCTGGCATAATAATTCAGGTGTTTACCTCACAGAAGAATGGTACATGGTTTGAATCTCACCAGGAGAAATAGACTAGGCTTAAAATGGCCCAAAAGAGCAATGAGCCTACTACTTACCTATAAGCTGCTTAGGCTCAATTCCTCACAGCTGATCTTGGTCTGGCTACTTCACTTGACAGGTGCAGAGAATCTGCTGCATCTGAAGCCATCTGGTGCTAAAAGAATGAAAATAAAAAGTTATCATTTTGCACTTCTGATAATTGTTTTTACATATTTCATATGAATCCTTTATTATTTGTTAACATTTCTCGTGCTTTAGTAGTGTTTGAAAGCCGAACTGTTTCCAGTGCTGTACATAATTACATTGTGTATGTTAGTTTTGTAGGTCTCTAGTATCTAGATTGTGTGGTTTCCCTGCACTTGAGCTCTAAAACCAGCATTTTTACATTAAGATGGTTTTCTGACTGTACTCTTGCAGCAGATGTGTGCTGTAGCAAACCTATCTGAGTTGGGGGCTTCTGGCTGAAAACTTATTGTGTGTTTTCCTGATTGTTTTTTATGACTCTATATAAGCCCAGTGTTTGCGCTAAGTGGCTCTCTGCACAGCAGTGGCTAGCAGTGCCCTGTATAGATGCATACATTTTCAAGTTAAAATTTCCTTTAGAATAACTCTCGCTACAACTTGCCCCAGTCCTCCTGTTACTCTAGGAGCATATGAGGTGCACACAGAGCAGCATCACCTTGTTGGATAGCTGCAGTTCACACTGAGTATGGCACCCATTCTTAGTCCAAGTGCTATCATCCTTATCTAATCAAATCTACTTACTCTTCTTCCTGATTAAGCCTATAGTAATAAATCTGAAACCATGGCTAGGCACTTTCCTGCTATCTCTGTGGCCAGTCGGGTGGACATGAGCATCCTGAGGCAGTGTAATAATTTTCTCATGCATACTGACAACCACGTAATCCTTAAATAAACAAACACAGCATATGAGAGATGTAATTACACTATGAAAATTGAGACATGACTCACATACTGACAAATCAAATGGCAAACAGGTTGACAGAACACACACATTATTTCCCCTCGTTAAATAAGGTCTTGACACATAAAACCACATATGTGGAGGTACTCACAAGTAACATCCCAAAGCCTCTCATACACTGCCATCAGAAACTTCATGCAAAGAAAACCAAGTCAACACCAACCACAACACATTATATCACACATCACATTTCCACAAGCAAGCCTCTAAGGTTAAACACTACACATTCAAACATCTTGGTCATAGGAGACTCCATCATAAGACACACATATACCCCCCCACCCCCTCACCAGGTTGGATAAACAGTCAGTTGGCTGTCAGGGGCCAGGATTTACAAGATCATGTAGGCACTGAGGTCACTCAACCACAAGTACCCGTCTGACTTAGTCATAGCCCATGTGGGAGTGAATGACCTAAGATGTACCTCCCTGGACTATATGAAGAAATACATGAGGGACCTCAGGTGGGTATGAGCCTATCATTCAGCAGTATTTTACCCTCACCAAGAAAGATAGAGCAATACAAACAGAAAAATAATTGACTTTAATAATTGGCTTAGCTACTGTTGTCATTCTAAGGAGATCCAGTATTTGTCTGAATGGGACAACATAATCAACAGACCACACTGCTTTACCAGAGATGGTCTGCATCTGTCATTGCTAAGCTTTTGAATACTGGTCAAGTCATTAGCCACCCCATAATGCCTTTTTTAAGCAGTGCCAAACCAGTGGACCTACCAACATAACAAATTCCAACCTGAAGGTACTACTGCTCAAAGCTAGGAGTCTTAATATGAAACTGCACTCCCTGGAAGCTCTCCTTGCCCTGGAGAATGCTGATGTAAGTGCAGTTATAGCTGCAATGCCTATCACAAATTCAGACCACCCTCTGGAAAGGAAAAAACAAAAGGAGGAGGTGTTTTCATTTACATAAAAAAAAATAATAATCACACCTCAAGACTGGTCAAGCAGGATGACTTGCTTGATCTACTCCATGTCCACCAGACCGTAGGAAATATACCCAATCATATCATCACTAGCTACAGGTCCCCAACCATGAACCATGAAAACCACTCTGCATAACTGAAGTTACTAGAATCACTTACCATTCAGCCCAACACACTACTCTTTGGTGAGTCTAACTACCCCTCCATAACCTGGTAAACATGCACGACCACTAACATGCAGGCTCAGAGATTTCTGGACTTTGTCATTGCAAATGTTCTGGAACAGCTGGTATGTCCTAACACTAGCAGCTAAAATATCCTTCACATAGTACTCACAAACATGGGGGATTTATGTTTGTAGTGTCCTCATTGGTAAGATTGGACCATAAATTGGTCTCATTTGAAATAAATATAACAGTAGCACCTCAATCAAATTCTAAAACCCTAAAGAATTTCTCTAAAGCAAATTATTTTCTATTAAGTGATAGAATAGGTAATTTTAAAGCTCTCCCTATCCCTGAAATCATGAAGACCTATGCACAAGTATAAATGAATGCCTGTACAACTACTTAAACAACTAAATAGAAATGGCAGTAACTGGCTGAACTAAACCCGGGTCTAGCTGGAACAAGGTGGACCCCTGAAATAACTAGACTATGCAAAAGAAGGAAGAAACTCCTTTATAGTAGTTAGAGTGAGGGGCCACAACAGAGAAACAATCCCTCATTAGTCGCAATAGACAAATCAGAGAACCAGTCAAGTTTTCAAAGCTAAATACCAGATGAAAATGGCCTCCCAAGCAAAGGATAGCCACAAAGCATTTTTAGTTACATCTTAATTCATAAGGGAAATGCTGAACAATGTGCTGAGTTGGCTGTAGATGGCACTACCTATACTCAGCCAGTAGAAATAGCAAACCTGCTGGCCAATAATTTCAGCTCAAATTTCACCCCCTCATCACTTCCTGTCACCACCCATGAAATACCTCAAAGCCTTCCTTTGCCTGTTATCACAAAAGAACAGGTTGTCACTGCTCTCTCCAAAGCTAAAACAGGGCATCAATGGCTTTTGACAGAATCCCATGGTTCCTATTAAATAGCTTGAAACATTACCTAGCAGACCCACTCAGATTTCAATTTAACCACAGTCTCCAGGCAGGCTTTGTCCCATTAGAGTGGAAGACAACAATACCCATCCCTCTGCACAAGAGGGGGGGCATCTATGGGCCCAGGAAACTACCGACTCAAGAGTCTGACTAGTCACATATGCAAGGCTATGGAAAGATAATCATGGACCTGATTAACAATGGTATAGGAAATCTCCAGACTCTAGACCTGACCCAGTTTGACTTCATCAAGGGCAGGTCCTGCCTGCACAGTCTGGTGGACTTCTTTGAGAAGGTCACCAAGAACATGGATGAGGGTAAGTCAGTGCATAGTACCTGCCTTTACTTGTCCAAGGCATTTGACAGAATACCTTACTCAGGTATTATAGATAAACTCACAAAATTGGGCATAAGCCTCTACATCACCAGATGGAGAGCCAAATGGCTAACAGATAAGATACATGTTGCAGAGTGGAGGAATCCGCATCCAGCTAGAGGCCAGTCACCAGTGGAGTACCACATGGCTCAGTGTAGGGCCCCCTCCTGTTTGGGACATATTTCTCAGATGTTAAGGCATATTTAGATGGCCTTTGGCTTACCAAGTTTGATGATGACTGATTGATATCCTACAGAAAGGACTGTCACAGACTAATGGTTGGTGTCAGAGCCATGGACTCAGACTAAATGCAATGAAATGCATAATAATAACCTTTGGGAAATCAAATAACCTTGAAAATTATAACAGTGAAGCACCCTTCCCCAAGAGCGAACCCGGTTGTGAGAGATCTGGGTACTTAGACAGATAGTAATCTGAACTTTGACCTTGCGTCCACAGTGGTGAGGAAATCCTTCTATGTGTCTCAGCTTAAAGTAAGGGCATTCCATCCAGAACTAAGGATGTCATAGTACCACTGAACTCTGCCCTCATTAGACCAATAATCAAGTAAAGTGCACCCTTTGGCTTGTACCTCACCAGGCACCTGCAACAGTTGGTGTGCCCTCTGAGGTTTCTCACCAAAAAAATACAGGGTGCAACCAACATATCATATGCAGACTGATAAAAAGCCCTATCACTGTATTCTGTTTCCTACTGATTACTGAGGGGTGACTTATGCCTGACCTACAAGGCAGTCTGTGACCCAGCTCTGATGAAAATGTTGCATATTCGCAAAACTAACTGCACAAGGGTTACCTGCTCCAAGGATCTAAGCCTCATGTCTGACATGAATAGTTCATGCTGGAGAAACATGAATGTGACCCTGAGATTTCCTCTTCTCCAGAATAGGCTTCTTATTCATGTGAAAAAGTGCCCTTCCCTGACCATCTTCAAGTGCAATTTAGACAAATGGATGGGAAATCATACATTCACTCCTGGGGTGGTGGCTATGTCCCTTATGGACAGAGGCAGTCTTTAAAAATTGTCAAAACCCCACTTATTGACCCTTGTTATCTGTCTTCTAGGGACAGAAAATTGGGTAAAATCTGGGCAAAACTGTCTAGGCTTGTAAGGGCTCTTGAGCCATTAGCCTACTAATCTCCTATGAACCTATGAACCTATGAAAGAGATCAGTGTGAAAAGCACTGGTGTAATGAGTGCAACCCTTCACTTATGAGGCATTTAGGCAACATATGTCTGAATAAGGATCTTTGTGTATGTGTGTGTGTGTGTGTGTGTGTGTGTGTGTGTGTGTGTGTGTGTGTGTGTGTGTGTGTGTGTGTACTAGCATGTCTATGTGTGTATACTGAAGATGCATAAGAAAAATGAGACAGATAGCTTGACATACAGATTATGCAGTTTGTATCTGCTACATTAGGACAAAGTGCCTTATTGTCATCTTAAATTAAAATACTGTAGAAGAGACACAGATGAAAAAAAGTTTCAAAGGAACGTTAGTCCCACAGTCTGTATCATAGCATAGTTTTGACAATAAATCAAATAAAGATTAAGCGTGTGATGAGAAATAGTAAATCAGTTGCTGTGATAACATTATCATATCCTACTTACTTAGTGGAAAGTTCAAAATTGCTGATTATGCTTAACTTTTTGGAGAAGTGGCCTGTAGAATACACTGGTCAGTACCAGCAGTGTCCATTTTGCTTCTGTATAGTTTAGTATTTGTCTTTGTTACGATGTATCAAATTTATAAAATGTAAGGCATTTTGAATTATAAAATGCAGATTCATACATTTACTATTATTCATATAGACAACAGCACTGTCAATATGAGTGAGAAAGTGGACTTGCAGAGAATGAAGATCTGTGTACCTTGTACAGAATTATAGGAAATACCATACAGCAGGGAAGGATCCATGATGCATGACACTGGAGTTTGATCTTCTCAGCATCTCAAATGAACTAAGGTGGTGGCCAACCCAATGGTGTAGTACAGTAGCAGGAGAAGATGAAGGCTTTGGAGAAGGTCCTTTCATAAAGGCCACATTTTTAATGATGCAACAGAAGTGAGAAGTCAGTGAAGGGCACTGGTGATGTAATTATGATTATGGAAGCAATGATGATAGGGTGCCAGAAAGTTGTTTTTAGGTAGAGGTCTGTGATCTGCTCAGAGATGAGTCATACTGTAAAGGATTCCTGAAGGAGGACAGAAAAATATGTCATGGCCAGGAGCGGCCTTAGGTCAACTGGTGCCCTAGGCAAAAGGGCTCCAAGGTGCCCCACACCACACCACTTGGTGCCCCCATCCTGGTCTACCAACACCAAATAAATACTGGAAAAGAGCCCCTGCTAGAGCCGCGCCCTAGGCAGCTGACTAGTTGGCCTATGCCTAAGGCCGGCTATGGTCATGCCATGTAAAAGCCAACTGGCTCTTACCTAAACATGAAAGGTGTGGTTAGAAACTCAATTTCTCTTTTAGAATCTACATATAGAGGTCCAGTAACACAGAGATGTGACTGCTGGTAACCTATTGCTTCACTCTCCCACCCCAGACCAAGGACACAGACGCAGATACTGGTTGAATGGCAACTCCTTTCTCACTGACAAATCTGTTCTTCAACTCTGCAGTTTCATGCAGTCTTCCTACCTTCCTAGTGGTTAGATGCTTTGAGTATCAGCTGCTGATTGGTTAATGTGTGCTTCAGGAAATATAGTTTCAGGAACTCTCTCTACAAGTAATGCATGAATCTCATCTGTATATGGTAAGTCATTGGATGATTCCTGCATTTATGTTCTGTGCCTGTAAGTCACTGGATGATTCCTGCTTTTATGTTCTCTGCCTAAAGTTAAGAAAGTGATTTAGAAAAAAGGTGCTATGACAGCAGTTTGGCATCAACTGCTGGCATTTGCATAGCTGTGGGAATGCTTTTACTTTGTTAAGTTATGCTCTTTTAAACCTGTTGTGGCCTCAAATGATCTGTGCTGTGCCCTTAACTTGTTCCTTGACTGTGCTTAGCTGTTATGTTTGTGAGCAGAATTCAGGTCTAACTTGTTAATGCAGTATAAATGAAAAGGAAATTCAGCCCTTTAATCTTCTCACCGGTCCCATATATGGGTCAGGTTGAGCCCGGAGCATGCTAAGGTGGGTCAATTAGACCTGATAAATGAGGAGACAAGTTGGTGGCAGCTGACAGTCAGCTGCAAGGAGGAAAGAAAAACAATAGAGAACAGTTCTAGAAGGATACAGTACTTCACTTGTCCTGGGAGCAACCCTTAATCAGTTATAACCTGTCAAATAAAACATAATAGTTTATGTCAGCAGTTCATTGTCAGATACATGGAGATTGTACTTCCAAACTGAGAAAGAAACACTGGCAGCTTATGGGTCCAAACTGAGAAATAAACATTGGCAGGGTATTGGTCATACTCTTTTTTTTTTTATCTATGTATTTGTTTGACAAATAGTTTACACTAATCACTGACCATATGTCACTAGAAATAATATTTAAGATTCCCAAATCAAAATCACCCATCAGGATAAAATGAAGTTTACTGAGGTTGTTGCCCTCTATGTTTAAAGAAAGGCATCAAACAGTCTCTATAGAGAATAGAAGATATGAGATAGTGGCATATGATAGCTAAATGTGTGTGTGTGTGAGCACGTGTGTGTGTGTATATATATACAAACGCACACATGCACACAAGCAGACACACACATTTTTTATACATATATATATATATATATATATATATATATATATCCCAAATCCTGAAGTAGACAGAGACTGTTACAACAGAGGATACAGCATAATAACAGTAGAAAAAAAATCTGCCTCAAAAACTCAAAAATATGTGGCACAAGGAAATCAAAGATAATTCAGATGCTGAAACTATTAAGTGATATGAGAAATTTAATATCCGGCTAAGAAAGAGTGTTGGTGGCATACATGTTTAAAAAAAGTCATAATTAACAAAGAACTGCGGAAAAAGGTGTACAGAAATAGCCCTTGTGTGTTACACCTTCATGTAGCAAAGACTAAAGCAATGGCTAGACAGAAAGTCTGGTCTCCAAATGTGGATGAGGTGATATAGAAGATTAAAAAAATGTGTTTGATATGCCAGACTAACACACAACAAAGTAAATCTGAGATACCAACTGTAGACTGGATTAATGTTAGTATAGCCTTTCATTAGCCTTTATACCACACAGACTGTTTGTTAGTGATGACAGATGTATAGTCAAGACTTCTTGATATATGGTCTTCCACATTATCCCATGTATTAATTATAATCTTGGACAAAATCTTTGCAATGTTAGAACACCCAAACTATAAAATCAGATAATACCTTTATTGTAATAGTATCAGTTTCCAGTTGTTATTTTTTTGCTTTGTTTTGCCACATAAGGATTAACATACATAATGGTGCTGCAGTTGTAGAAACAGACAAATGACATTTTAGTGACATTTGCAACCAACAAGGAAAATCCATAAGAACTGCCAGTGCAAAAAGTATGCTACAGAGGCAGAGGTAGTCATGTATGCTGACTAGATTCAATAGTGCTAATAATGCAAACCTAGAATCAGTATTAAACAGCCTGGCATTGAATCATAAATTTCATACCAAAATTCCCTGACTCCAACTGACTTGGACATGCAACCCCAGTTTGTCTATATATTCTATTAGTTGGAATGATCACAGAAGTTGTATATATAAATCTTCCACATTTTCTTCTTGAATTGCAAATAAAAATGCTGGTAACTCGCTGACAGTGAGTTACTGAGACCTGAGCAGATTGCATTCTAGCACATATAGTGGGTCTGTTATTTTCTGCATTTAGCAACAGTGGCAGCTCTGGGTGTCATTGGCTTCTTAGACTGTCTCTGGAAACAGTGCTCATATATTGATTTGCACTTTAGTAACTGCAGTCTATCTTTTTGTGCATTTAAATCATCTTTCATACAAAAAAAAAATGAATCAGACGGTGTGGTTAAGTATACAAAGTTGAAGTTCCTAGGTACTCTCCAGTCCCTTCCTCATATTCTTGCTTAGGTGTCAAATGTTTTTATTTGATTTACTTTTTCCTCTTTCATTGTACCTGTAAAACTAGGAGCCGCTGGGGTTGGAGGGAGTTGTGTAGTAATCACCTAGTGCACCTCATTTCTTATTGCTATAAGAAGGAGCCTGCTATGTGAGCATACCTCACAATTCCCCTGTTCAGGATTTGGATGGATGCCCTAATTTGTTCTCACACATCTGTCACATACCTCCAAAAGTTCTGAATTATTCCGGGGTGTTCTAAGTAAAGAGTACCAGAAATTAAAATGTATTGGTAAGTTGTGCCTTTTCCCAATTTTTTTTTTTGCATTCTTCATACCTTTGGAGGTAAAAGTTGAATGTTACACCTTTTAGTTAATGAACATGTAGAACTGCAAGAAAATGTTCTCAAGATGGTTGCATTTTGAAGATGGATGGGGATACTCTGTATGCAAGCAGGCAAAATTGCAATATTTTAAACATATATACATACAGAAACATGCATATACATGAATGTACTCACACACACACACACACACACACACACACACACACACTTCCTTGCTACAAATGTACAAAATGACCTTTTTCATTATGGTCCTCAAACAAGAGGACTTTTTTGTTTTGGCTCCTCAACTAAAAGTTAAGGGAAGGCCAGATCAGGGAAAAGCAGTGGCATCAGAATACTAGCTGCAGCTATCCAGCTCTTCAGTAATCCTACCAGCTGGATGTGTTTTCTGGCTTTCTAGCCCAACCCTGTTGAAGTAATAAAGCTCCATTAAACAAGGTGTCTTTTAAGTTCAGCTGTGATGGCAGTTCCCTAAGGCAGAATGTAAAAAGTGGTTCTAGAGCACTAAGCCTAATGTGAATTGATCCAGTACCCCTAATAAAAATACATCAACGTAATTACAGCTCATAGAAAGTGACTTCTATTCATTGATTTAAAAAAAAGAAAATGGTTTGTAATGGGACTGTCTCCAGGCTATGCTGTGGTGGTTCTGCATGAATATCAGTAACTGGTCCCCTAAATCAAGATATCACCATATAAAGTTAGAAAGAGTGACCAAGTACTATGCTTATTTATAGGGTCTCTCTCTGTCCTCAGCACCGGCTCAGCCCTGATACCAACTACAAAGATACAAAAAAGTAAATAAATAACTAAATAAAATTCCAAAAGCTTAAAATGAGTGCAGGAAGTTATCATATACTTATTTTTCATGAGGAAATCATGTTTCAAAAATATAATGAAGACTTTTGATATCCTGATATCAAGTATTGTGGCCAGGATTTCTTATTATAGAAGATTGTTTGAATGGGAAAGGGTGATTATACATGCAAGATCAAACCAAGTGTTAGGGTGTGGTATCTATGATGGGGAAGATGATGAGACCTCTCTGTCAGGTCCTTTAAATACCATGTTTGGGATACTGTGTAGAGTTATGAAAGGTTTACTGGGAGAAAAAGTTACAGTACTGCAGAATGTATAAAGAAAAGAAAGAATGTCACAGGAAACAGAGGAAGTAGCATATCAAAAGAGGGTTTTTACAGTTTGTCTTCCTTTCCTTAAAAAGGAAAGACACAGAGATTCCTCACCAGGAGAATCCAGGGCCTCAAACATCTACCCTACACAGATAGGCTAAAAGTCCTGTCCCTCTACTCAGTTTCATACAAACTCCTCAGAGGTGACCTCTGTCTGGCATACAAAGCAATCTCAGACCCCACTTTGATGGGACTGCTGCATATCCACAAGTCAAGCTCCACTTGAGCAACCCATACACACAACCTCAACCTGGTCTGTGATATCAATAGGACTTGTTGTCAGGATAGATTTGTGTCCCATGGACTCCCCCCATCTGTGGAACAGACTCCCTCTCCACGTCAAGCAGAGTACCCCATTTTCCCTTTTTAAGTGCAACCTGGATAACTGTATGTGAAATAGAAAATACACCCCTGGGATTCCACCCGTGTCCCTGCTGGATGGGGGCTTTGGGTGCTGACTTGTTTAAACATGGGCTAAACTCTTGGCTAGGCTTATAACGGCCTCAGGACCAGTAGCCTAGTAACCTCCTATGATCCTTTGAAAAGATGACATCTGCACTAAAGGCATTAAAGGGGATAAGTGATGACATGAGGTTTGAATAAGAAGGGCACAATTTGAAATAGGAGATATGGTTACTAGGGAAAGGGAACCAAAGTTAGACTTAGCATTTATTATTACTAACAATATAATTAAGAATGAATTATTCTTCATGCAGAAAGTGATATAAACAGGTGGAATTATTTTTTTTAGAAAAGGTTGCAATGGCCAAAAAGTTAGAACATTTAAAAAGTCTGGGATTTTCAAAATGAGAGACATGAAAGGGGGAAATATATGTCTTTGGTCACACTCAGACAGACAAGATAGCCTTTTGCTGCTCTTCAGTGGGTATTTTTTGATATTTTATATTATATATCATATCATATAATATTTATCATTCCTTATACTGTCATAGGGTCGAATATACCCTTCGTTCTCAATTTTAAAATAACTCCAATGCTACAGCACATACGGAAGGTAAGTATGTCATTCGGGCATACAGCATTGCATTTCACCAATAAATAAATAAAATGAATAAGCAAATACATAAAATAAAATAAAATAAAAATAAAATAGAAAGGTACAGTGCAATACTCAATACAGCTGTCATGCATCTTCTGTTTAACTTACTTTGGTGATGTACCTTTCCATGACATGTTACTCACAGAAGCAACTAAGCAACTAAGACAAGAAGTGTCACTGTTAGAAGAGTATAGAAGAAGAAACAGATCAACAAAAATACTTAAAAAGGTAGACATGATAAAAGTAATGCACAGTATTAGAACAGATCAGGATCTCTCATGCACTATAGCAAATAAGAAACTAAAAATCCCAGCACAGGCAGAAAAACCTTAAAAGATAAGCAGATAAATAAAAAAGAAAAACTGCAAAATAAGAAATTTATTGAAGACCCCAAAAATTTTTAAAGAGAATTTGGAAACAAGGTAAAAGGAATTGAAAGACCACCAAAAAAAGAACAAAAGATACATTTTGGAGAAGTATCTATAAAGATTCTAAGGAATATAACAAAGATGCTAAATGAATAGAAGAAGTAAAAGAAAGAATAAGAAGTTTAAAGGTATACAATATGAAATGGGATGAAGTAACAGACAGAGAGATTGAAACAAAGTTAAGAAAAGCCTCAAATTGGAAAAGCCCAGGCCCAGATGCAGTACCTAACTTCTGGTTAAAAGTATTAACATCTTTGCATGAAGATTTAGCCATGAGTAAGAACTATTTATATGCACACCCCAAACAGACATCAACCTGGCTAACAACAGGAAAAACAATACTCCTACTTAAGAGTGAACCTACAAGCTACACTAAAAATTATAGAACAGTAACTTGCCTTCCGACAACTTATAAACTATACACTGGAATTGATGCCAACAGAGTTTATAGATGAAAATGTAATATGTTGAAGAAAACTCAATTATGGCAATAGAACAAAAGGGCAATAAAAGAAAGTCTATATGGAACAAAGGATCATCTGTCGTTAAATAAAGTCATAGTGGAAAACTATAAAAAGAGGAAGAATTTAAGTATGGCATGGATTGACTACAAAAAAGCATTTGATAGTAGCCCACATTAATGGATAAAAGAGTGCTTAAAAATGTGTAAGATACACCCTATACTGATCAGCTACATTGCAGTGACCATGAAACAGTGGCAGACCACTTTGCAATTAAGACATGATAAAGGACAGATTGTTATTCCAGGGATAAAAATTCAAAGGGACATATTCCAGGGTGACTCTCTGTCACCACTGCTATTCTGCCTTGCCTTTAACCTATTAAGCTGTCTACTTAGCTTAGGCCATGGCTATAATCTGGCTCCTAGAAAACAACAAAGTGTAAAGACTTCTCATCCTCTCTTGGTTGATAATTTGAAACTGTATAGCTCATCAGATGAGGAACTGAAAGTACAACTGCAAGTTGTCAAAATTTTTTCAGATGATATAAGAGTGTAACTTGGTCTTGACAAATGTGCAAAAGCAACCTTTAAAGCAGGAAAACTGCAGCACCAAGAAAACATCAATTTGGGACAAGAATGTGATATAAAAGAACTTGAGCAAGAGGAAGTGTATAAATATTTGGGAACTGATGAAGGATCAACAATAAAACATGAACAAATGCGAATTAAACTTAGTAAGGAGTACTGCAGAAGACTTAAATTAATCCTGAAAACAGTGTTGACATCTAAGAACAAAATCCAAGCTATAAACCAATTTGCTCTTCTTGTCCTAACTTACAGTTTTGGAGTAATTGACTGGCCCAAAATTTGTTGGATAGAGTTGATAGGAAAACAAGAAGGACGATTCATGCTCACCAAATGATTTATAAAAATCAGTGCATACCAAGATTATAGATTCCCCATTCTGAAATGGGCCTCCTTGAAATTGATTACATGTATAGATCTGCAATCTTGGGACTCCACATATATCTGCTGACCTCACGAGACCCAAAATGTAGTGAAAGTTTTGAAACATGAGGAGAATAAATCTAAGATGACTTACCTGCTTAGGCTAGCAGAAGCATATTGATGTCAAGCAGGAATGGAAATCAAACCACAACTGGATAAAAACCAGGCAGCAACTGAATGTGCCAAAAAAAACAAAAGAAAGAATAGAAGGTGAAGGACCAGACGAAAAGGCAAGAAATGTGGAAAATGTGTAAATATAGTTGCAAGTATAGAAAACTTTTAGAAGAACCTCATGTTGATCAGGAACGAATGCAGGAATGGTTAAGAAAAGGCGAATTCAAACCAACAGATTAAAGGTTAATATTGGCAGCACAAAACAGTGGGCTATGTATACATTGGTTTACAAAGTCCATTGAACATGTGGGAGAAACAGACAAATATAGGTTTTGTAAAACAGAATTGGAAACAGTTGCACACCTCCTTACTGGGTGCAACATACTGATGGCAGAAGGACTGTATACTGAAAGGCATAATAGTGTGGTGAGACTGTTGCACTGGGGATTGTGCAAACATTATGGCACTGAAGTGGCTGAAAAACACTGGAAACATGAGCCACAAAGCATCATAGAAAATGATGAAGTCTACATCACTTGGGATCATCCATTACCAACAGTTGAAAAGATAGATGCTAGAAAACTGGATATAGTGGTCCAAGAAAAGAAGACAAAAGTAGTGTTGATCACTGAAATTGCCACACCCAGTGACTACAGTGCCCTGCATACAGAGAGACACAAAGTCATAAAATATTAGGATTTGCAAGCAGAAACAAAGGCAATGTGGAATAAAAATATACCCAGATAGTTCCAATAGTAGTAGGAGCAACAGGTCTTATAAAAAAATAGTTTACAATCATATTTAGATCTCTGTACAAATTGCAGGAGTCATTACTGAGCACATTGCAGGCGCTGTGAACAGCACTTGTGGCTGACATCAAAGAGTGAAACAATACTAATTTCATGAACTTTAATCGTACTTTAACTTAGGAATAGGGTCCATCCCTGTCATGGTATTAGAAACCCAAAAGATTTGGAGAAATTAAAACTTTATTGTTTGGAAGCTTCATCAGCTCAGAATTTATTTACTTCTTTCCCTGGCTGACTCATATGATAGAATTTTCATTCTGGAGCATATCTAAAAACAAGGTTAGAGACAGCATGAAAGAAAATTGCTGTCTTCAACTAAGAACACCAAAATATTGTTTTCATAAGGCATCATATTGAAGCATTTTGCTCTCTGTATTACTGGGTTAACAGAAATAATTTATCCATTTGCTTTCACAAGTTCAGAAATGTTACCAGAAATTGAGTATGGATAAAAGTCGACCACGATCTCAAATACAGTGGTATCCCTGCAAACATGTGTTTGTGCACCTTACCAGCAATTATACAGTCCTAGTCAAAAGTGGAACTCCTCAGAGAACACTGATGTGACACCCAGTGAGACAAACATAGGTAAAGTGGTTAGGAAAATGAAACCATGTTTCTCCATTGTGATAGCAGCTGATTTGTTTCTAGAGTGAAAAGAAACTTACTTTAAAAATGGGATACAGATTTCAGCTAAGCAGCTCTTGAGAAAATAGTATTTCCCTAACAATATTTCTCTAACAATATACAGGCATGTACCCACCCCTAATACGCATGCAAATATATGTCAAATACAATAAAGACAATAAAAGATAGATGAAGGACTAAGAGTTATGGATATTAATATATGATTCTAATTTACCAGTAAAAAATGACTTATTTTTGGCAGTATAATAAGCATATTTTGGCATGAGAAAATTGACACATTCATGTGCAGCAGCTATAAATCAAACTTGCTAATGCATACTGCAGCTACAGCTGTATTTAGTACCAAATTCCCAAGTGCAGAATTACTTTCATTGTTGTTGTTTTCTCAGCTGTCGTGCTTCTGTCTAGCATGCTGTTAAGGTTAAATGATGGCTTGCCTCTGCAGCAGGTATAAAAAAAGAAGCACTTTGAGTTTCATTATTGTTATAATTTTCTACACACAGTTTAAATATGTTGCCATGGTAAAGGCTGAAAGCATTTCAAGCTAAAATATGCTTTGTCAGTACATGCAATTGCTATGTCGTAAACTGGTGTGTTTGCATTGGCTCCCATCAGAATGCATTAGTTTGTTAGAGAGATTGATTATTTTGCCCTTAACCCTATATTGTCCCCATACGCCACTACTAGTACCATGCGTGCAAAAAATAAGATTGTGTAAATTAAAGAGCAGTAGGCAAGCTTACTGTTCAGTAAAGAATATCAAAATGTTTTAGAGTGCATTAAGAAAGCCATACGCCCGGACATAATAACAGCCTTTATTATTCCCAAGAGAAAGTACATAACAAAATACATGCATGCAAACTTGTGTACTCAGGCTGCATATTTTCTCAGATAACTGTTTTACCATAGAGCTTTTAGGTGCCACTGAAAGTGAGCATTATGGCTGTTTTGAGTGCTTAATCAGTTATCTTATAATAACCAATATATGTTTACATTTTATAGTGCATAGCAAAAACACAGTGAATTCCTACAAAAGGGGAGCCGCTTCTTTTAGATAAGGATAAAGTATTTTTAGCAGCTTAGAACAGTTTATTATTCCCCACCTTTCTTCTATGGTTTCTTTGCCGATCTTATGGGTGATTGAAGTCCACACTTTTTGTGATTTCCTTCCCTAACATTATTTGCACTTACTATTATTATTTCCTGCATCCAGTGCTCAGCCAGTGTTCAGTCTGCAATAATACCCTGCAAACTTTCTGAGAATGTATCCTTGTTTATTCACCTTTAAGATGACACTGTGTCAAGAGCGTTTGGAAAATGTTGATGGACTGCACACTACGACTCCCTTATCTATTATAATTAACCCATCAACACATGGGGGAAAAACACTTTTAGATTAAATTAGTATGATCTTCCCATTGGGAAATCATGCTGCAATGAATTGCTTCCTCCAATGATCTTAGGATGGTTAAGAATCCATTCTTTCAGAAGCTGTTCCATTATATTCCCTGTAACTGAAATATAAGGTTATAAATTGGGCACTTTTGTGTTTCTTTCTTGCTTCCAGTCTTGTGGAGAAAAAAAATTACACCCTCTTCAATATTCAGGTACTTTAGTGTCCTTGGATGCTTTAATTAAAAGGATAATTACAGTTATTACAACTTCCCTCCATAGAGCTCTGGAATCAATCCCACTTGCTTCATTACAGTGTCATCTCACTTTGTTTTCTTCTATTTGTTTTACACAAAAGCAAGCTGCAAATGCAGATATACTTAATTCTACTGTTTTCACCTAAGAATACTATAAACTCCTTTATTTGGTGCCAATTTGTTCGCTCTTCCAGATCTGACATCCTCTCCTCCTCAACTCATAGATCTTTGATAATAAGGTATAAGACAGCTATGTGCAGTTGGACACTGTTTGCTAGCTGCTTGAGGCACATTCTATGGAAGGAATAAGAATGGTTCTGGATATGACATCTGCCAACACACTCCAGGTGACATCTCTAGAGTTTTGGTCCCCTGTCATCAGTATGATTGCTTTGTCATCCTAAAAACATTTCTTATCACTTTCTTCTCCATTTCTTTCTCATGATAGGTAGGTCTGCACACACTACAATACATACAATTTACTGCCATTTTAAGCCTACAAGTCAGAAAAAAACACTACATCACTATCCAAACCAGTTTATTCTTTATTCTGTAGCTTTCATACTTTACCTATTACATAGAGTTACACGTTCCCCATTGTACCTTTCCTGTCACCTGATGGTGCTGTACACTCTTGCATATTGACACCCTGCTTACTGTTCTCAATGTACCACAATACTACAACATCAAGACACACTTGATTTATTAAGGTCATATCTTCCAAAAATGTATTGCCTATATTTCTGACATAAATGTTTATTACTTATTGTTGTTCTCTATGGCCATGTCCATTTCCTCCGAATTTATACTAGTTTGTTTCCTTGCCTGCATCAGCTCCTTTAGCTTGATGATTTCATTATCTGACGTTTCTGGAGGGTAAAACTTCCATGCTCCCCCAAATTCATCCTATACAGCTCAGTCAACTACTTACAAATGAAACATTCCAACCATCATTTACAATCCTAATCCTGCTGTTGAGCAGACCCACATAATTTTCCAAGGTAAGCATGTTTTTCTACATGTCATGACTGACCTCTAGTATAATCAAAACTAGGAGTTCTACAGTTGGTAATCAGTCACTTGTTAGACCCCTTTGCATGAAGAATCTTAGTTTTGTTTTGCCATTAACAGGTAACACACTAAAGCTGCAATAAATATTTCTTGTATCAGATACTGCTCTACTCCACTGAATGCCCCATGCTTGTTCCCTAGCAGATCTAATTGCTGTTGTTGAAGAGTAACAATCACTTTACTGTCCCATACATTTTTAATTTTGTGGACTTGTGCTACTCCCTCCTGGCAGTGGTTCCAGGCATGAAAGTCACATGCCTTTCCCCATTGGTCCATAGCTCTAACCAGATAATTACTGAGATCTTCACTAGCATATTTTCTCTTCTTTTTCTTTTGGGTGCCATGACACCTGTGGAGATCTCACTTCAGAGGTTCCTGGTACATTCATTTTTTTTCCCTACAGATTATTCACCAGAGAAACCAGACTGGTAGAATACCTGAAGATCTTGTCAAAGGGCACAGCTTGGAGAGATTCACCTCTTTACTAATACTTTTCCCTCATAATCGGTGCTACTTAGGAAAACATTTGACAACATTAATACAACAATGATGATCCAAAGGCAAGCAGAATTTAAGGAAATATGACTGTTGTTGGTGGGTCTTGATGCAGAGAAAGCATTTGACAGAGTAAGCTGTGATTTTATTAGTACGGCAATGGAAGCATTTGCATTCCCTGATACAATAATAAGATTAATTAAGTGGATATATGACTGACTGGAGGCAAAAGTTAATGTGTGCGGGTTCCTCTCTGATAATTTGTGAAGTCTGAAGAAAGAATCTGGGCAGGGGTGTTTGCTTTCCCCTTTGTTGTTTGCATTATATTTAGAGTCATTGGCAAAGAAAATAAGGGGATCAGAAATTCAAGGCTATAATTGATATGGTAATCAAGAAAAGTTGTCCTTATTTGCAGACAAAATTATTTTGTACCTGATAAAACCAGAAAAAGATATCTCATTGCTGTGGAACATTCTGAGACAGTTTCAAGTCTTTTCATGATATAAAAATTAATGAAAATAAACAAAGACAATAGCTGTAAACTATGTAACTACATATGAATTGGTACAGCAATACCCCATATTTACAGGGACACAATTAAAAGAAGTATTACTAAGTATGGGTTAAGAAAGGATTATTTATGGATATGGATAGCAAGATACAGGCAGTGAAAATGTTCTAGTCCCTTTAGTTTTATACACAGATCAGCCATATTTTATCAACCAGAGGAGAAGTTGTGGATAATAATTAATAAAGATTTGAAGGATTTTATCTGGGGGGGCAAAGGTCAAATGTGATAAGTTTATCCTTCCAATAGAAAATGTGATTTAGGATTACGTGATTTGAAGGGATATTTTAGAGCTACACAGTTAATGCTCATCTACATAACACAAAAAGAAAGCTATAATTCAAAGTGGAAAAGGATGAGCAAGGGGGAAATTCAAGATATAAGGAGAGAGTATGATTGTGGATGCAAATCCTTAAGGAGAATAACAACAGTCATACAGACTATTATAGTCATTATGTACCAGGAAGTATTCTAAGAACTAAACTAACATGAGAATGGAGAAGGGAGAGTCTGCTGACAGGGAAGACTGCAATTAGAGGTAGTGAGAATACTCAAGGGGGGGCTGGAATTTACAGTAGAAAACTGAAAAAGGAACCAAGGTATTTGAAGCAAATAACTAGAGAGGGAAATGTAACAGAATGGGAAAAGGCCAAGAAGCCATTTGGACTGCAGGCTAGAGACTGCCTTCCCCATCAAGGACTGATATCAGAGTATAAGTAAAAAGAAAGGGATCCGGAATCCTAAGAGAAACACCTGCTCTGGTAGAGTTTTCAGCTAAATCTAAAACAGAAGCTGCTGTTAAAAAAAAGGGATAGTTAGTACCACATATAAAATATAGCACAATAACTATAGGAATCGATCAGAGGAGTGTAGAAAAGATTGGGAACAAAGAGTGGATAAGCAATTTAGAAAGAAAGAATTGAAGGACATATGTATGACTCCCAAATAAGCAATAAAGTCTGGAAGATTTAGGATTTTTACTTGTAAGTGTTTGTATAGGTATTTTTATACCCCGAGCAGACTTCAAAGAAATTTTCTTCAGGTAAACAGCAAATGTTGGAGGTGTGATGGAGAAGAAAGACATAACTGGGAACATATGTTTTGGGAGTGTAATGAGTTGGCAGACTTAAAAAAATTCCCTGCAGAGTACTCTGTCAGAAATATTAGGTGAGCAAATGGGTATAACCAAGAAAATCATTGTTGATCTGGGACACTGGATTCAAATTGCCTAGACATAGTTAGGCCTTGCTAAGTTTAATTCTGGTGGCTGACAAAAACTAATTACTAGAAAATCAAAATCAAAGTCTACACCAATCATAGCTGAAGTAGTGAATGTTGCAACAGAAATAAAAGAACTGTGAAAGTGGGGTCTTTAGAAAAGGGTAGGAACAATTTATATATAAGCAATGGGAATTGTGTGAGTAATACATGCAGAATAATGTTTTGGAGGTGGAATAAGGTTTAAGGGGTGGCAGGAATTGCGCAATTTATGTAATGTTGAATTAATGATAATTGTACAGCAGAATATATGTAATGTATAATGTTTGTAACTATGAATATGTTAACATAGTTTGTTTTCCTTTATATAAATGCATGTTTGGCTATGCCATAAGTAATAATTCAATAAAGGTGTTAAAATAGAAAAATTAATCTTCCAAACAAGAAAAAAGATAAGTGCTGCATATTCATTTCTTATTCTTGGCAGCGTATTGTTAGTGTAAACATGACCCCAGATACTCTGTGTCAGTGCTGGAATGGTGAAGCCCACAAGATGTCAAATGCTAGCCAGAAAAATTTGGAAGAATAACCCATATCTGGCAGTACAAAATGCTGTAGTTGATGTTCAGGTTTTATAGTCTATCAGTGTGATTCCAGCACTGAACATTGGGGTTGAGTGATATACCTGGTCATTCAGCTGGGTTTTTTCTTTGTGATTTTTCTCTGAAAAAGAAAAAAAAATCTCTCTTCCCTCACAATGGGCTTTTTTTATTTAGTTAGTTAGTTAGCTAGTTGGTTAGTTTGTTTACTGAAGTAGTACATTGATCACAGTAGACCATTTGAAGGCACAGCTCAGAGAGCCTTTGCAGCATTTCACTTGGGATACCCTATGTAGAAGAAAATCTTAATTCAAAAGGGAAAATTTACAGATAACCTGCATTTGGGACCATGAAATATGGGCTGCGTAGAGACATCAGAGCGTTATGACATACCAGACTGAACTATGTGTGAAGTCCAATATATACATTTTACTCTTTCTGTTTGCACTGAAAGATATGACAAGGAGAAAAAAAAGACGGCGAGAAAAAATTCAAAAGACTTTCTGACCACTTTTGAAGAGGTATATTAGATGTCACATGGAATCAGCAGAGGCAAGTCTGGGACTTCTGAAAGCTAAATTAGTATTTCTTGGGAATTCAGGATGCAGAAAAAATTGAAGTCTACTGGTGTCCCTGAAAGCTGAAAGAAGGAAAGGACTGACAATAAATAATTTATGAAGGACAAACTTCCGTTTTTTGAACAGGCATGCCAGTAGATGATTTAAAAATCAGAAAGGTGCACAGAGCTTTAATCCCTCAACACCTGACAGACAAAATGCCAGGATCAGTACTGGTCCACCTTGGTGAACTATGCCTGTAGGATTTTGCCAGCCCTTTGGATTTCATGTTGTATTGCAAAAATGGGAGAGTCATGGATAAACATGTAATTAAGCAATAACTGACGATGTGGTGTGGTATATTGAAAATTTACCCACTGTTGTCGTGGTTTAATCACGAGGGCAAAACCTGAGTGATTAAATAAAGCCAACCGTGGGTAAATCTTCAATATACCGCAATCACGGAGTCAGTTATTGCTATTATACAATGACATTATTTAAGGAAATAATACTTACTTTTCTTAAATAATGTCTTTGTATAACGTTGCATTACTGTTCTTCCGCCCTATGGTGGTATACTGCTTCATTGTGTTGATGTATTGTACATGTGTATGGGACTTGCGTTCCCACGCATACCCAGTACATCAATGCTTTGAAACGGAAGCAAAGGAGAAAAGAACGTCTCTGTTGCTCCATTTTTTTTTTAATTAGAAAAAAAAAAAAGTTTTGAACACTTTATACCAACGGAAAAAAGTTTGGGCGACTGGACCTTTTTCCGTTGGTATATTGTGGGATTTACAACAGGCACGCTGGCCAATCAGCATGCATGTTTTGGAATATTAATGGGGGGGGTCATTGTACAATCATGATTATTCCATGGATATATAACCAAAGAGGGCAGCTTTTCAACCTGAAGTAAAGCACTGTATGTATGTCAGATAGTGATTTAGACTCTTCAGCCCTGCACAATTGTATGAGTACCTCCCAAGCAGCTCAGTCATCTTTCTTTCACTGAAAAATGCTCCTTGAGGGGAAAAGCAATCTACTCTATTCAAGGCCGATACAGTGAAGGAGCCAGTGCAAAAATCCAGCACAGTCCCTAAAGTAAATGAGAGAAAACAGTGTAGTAAGTCTCCAGATCCATTCCTTCTGTTAATAAACAAGACTGTGGACATGCAGTATGCAGACTTCTTCAGCTGGCTGTGAAATAAATTAGGCTATTGGGTTCCCTTAATATGGAGCACTTTTGAAATGTGCATAAGATTATCAAATGACACAAATGTCCTGTAAAAAAAAAGGGACTGGTTAATGTTTCTATGGACTAATGATATGCAGCAACAGACTAGAGATGACTCTTTATTGTGTGCAGTGATTAACTGAACTTCATTACACTGAATAACTTATGCTTCTGAGAATTTGGTAGAATCCATTTGTCTTAAGTTTGTAGATAATGATATTTGTGAGACAACTTTAGCTCCACACTGTTGTGTGCTAAATTCAGAAGGAGTTTCACAGCTACTGAAATGCTGATTTCACTAAGCAGTTCTTGAGTGGTCCTGTTGAGACCTGCAAGGTCTGTTATTTTGGGTGGCAGGAAATACTTGAATGTTCTCTGCAGTGAGTGGTGCTCTCCCTAGCATTACTTTTCCTGATAGCATTCACTATAACAATCCATTTCTCTTTAGTAATTTTGGTACATAAACATGGTGCGAAGGAAAGATTCAAAGAGTTCATCTCAGTTTTGTTACGTTGATTGTAAGTCATGGGTCCAGCACGTGCATAAATTCCTCCATATGGAATTGGTATAGTTCACTATCTGACTTGAGTATACTGGGAGTGGGACTGGCTCCTGTACAGCTGTTCTGTGCATTGCATTGCGTAGATTGCATTGCAAGACTGGCACCTGTACAGCTCTGTAGACATTTGCATTTTAGCAAGATTGTACTAGCTACTGTGGCTGCATTTGCATTTGAGACTGGCACCTGTACAGCTGTTCTGTAGATTGCATTGCAAGACTGGCACCTGTACAGCTGTTCTGTAGATTGCATTGCAAGACTGGCACCTGTACAGCTGTTCTGTAGATTGCATTGCAGGATTGGCACCTGTACTGTTGATTGTGCTTTGCATTGCAGGACTGGCACCTGTACAATTATTCTGTGCATTGCATTGCAGGAAATCAATATTAATGGGTGTCTTTTCCATATAAAATAAAGGTATATCTTTCTGATGTTCTACTTACCTTAGGGGTATACAAGACACAAGGTTCCTGCAGAGAAATAGGTGTATGACATTGGTTAGACTATATCATTTGGGCATGGTGCTACAGAGACTTTCTTACACTGTTGTATTGTTTCACTGCTCTGTTTTGTGTAACATAAATACTAGCTGACAGATCAGTGACTAAGAGGGATGTTGCACTGACATCTGGAAAATGTCTAGCATGTACCACCACACAAGAGTCCATCGTCATCAGAGGGCAACAGTGCACTAACACCTGGAGATTGCCTAGAACATACCACCAGGCTAAGTTGTGCACAAACTTTCTCATTCTTTGCCACCAGTGGCATGTTCTTATGGCCATTGGATCTGGTCACAGGGTGTTGTTTGCAGTCATGTCACTATGCGTCTCAATGCTGATTGCTGGGTAAATATCTGGGTAGTTTTCTGAATGACAACAGCTGTGTGACCCAAACAATTTGTGACTCTCAAACCTTTCCTGAAGCTGGCTCCAGTTAACTGACAAAGCATGTGTTCTTCACCCTCACCATATCACAAGCCACTTTCAAATGGCTGAAAGTATGAAGGCATTTCATCAACATCAAAGCACTTCAGCCACACAGTCAGTTTTGCTGCCTCAGCCATTTGCTGTAGCTGTCTCAGCGGAACTGACAGTGAAACATGATCTTCATCACTGTCACTACATCACTGTCACTGCATGCTGATCACTTCTGAATGGCCACGATCAGGAGGAAAGTTTCCACTTTGACATTCTACATAGCAAACAGTGGTTTTGGATAACTGCAAGTAATATGTTCTCTTACTCACAAGTATCATTATTATCATCACAAACGAGATAAGTATGCTCATCAGTAGACTCTGATAAGCATTCACTTCTGCTTCCCTCTTCACCATCACTGGAATGACTAAAGACATTGTTAGCATTGTACAAATCCATTCGGTGGATTTGGATGTTCTTTATCCACAAGTGTCAGTCTGAGTCAATATCTATAATGCACACTAGCTTTTATGCCACAATCTGTAACTTTATGCAGTAAAACTGTGCTCCTTTCCTGAGCATTAGCCTGGATGTCTTCCTTCAGTAACCAGTGGCTTGCAGTGTGTTAGGATGCAGTGGTATAGAAGGCATTTGTAGTCATAAAGGCAGATGTATTTTTAACATAACATTACATTGCATGTCATGTTTTTTATGATGGTGAGGAGAAAGTGCTCCATGGATTTGTAACAGTAGCACAGGGAATGGTTACCATACAATTCAACCCGGAAACAAGACTAAATTTTGCTGCACCAGGATATGCTAAAATAAATAGACTAAGATAGTACCCCAGTGTTAGACACAAATGACAAATAGCAGCATGCTTGCACATGCCCTCAGACATGCCCATCCCATCATCTTGGAGGATGCTGTCATCATTTGGTAGAAAAGTGTAGTGCAGTACAAAATCAATTATAAGATCATTGATTAAAGCTGAGTAACACCAAGGAGTGTGCATACATATTTTCACCAAGCTATCCCTTATAAGAGTATGACATCTTGCAATCTACCACAGTTATCACATGTACCAGAAGCAGACCACAAAGACACTGGGGTGACTGGGCATTAGTGGCACATCACAAAATGAAAATATTTATGATATGACATATGGTCAGATGAATAGCTTCTTAGGCAGCCACAGAGACTTTCTCTCTAACCACTAAATATTTCTTCAGTCACCTCTACAGAGCTCCAAAGTAGAATGAGTATCCTAATATCCCAAAGTCAAGATAGACAAACTCAAAAAACAGTATTTCTCTCTGGGCCTCTGCTGAAAGTTGGCTTCATTTCAAGTTGGACTTTCCCAGTAAACAAATAATAAATAAATAAACATGCAGTACATTTACTATCAGTCTGCAGCAGTGTGTAGCTTTGGGGCATGAAATACAGTTGTTGTTGTCTTTCCACAGCGGAACTCCGGTCCGCTAATGATTGGCAGTAGATTTTCACGAACGCCGAGGTGCCAGCTCGACGTTCAACCTTCAACAAAGGCACGCCCACTTACGGATGTCTTTCGAACACCCACCCAACCGTGGGGAGGACATGCAGACTCCACACAGAAGGCACTCCCCACACTCCAGCCAAGAATCAAACAGGTGAACCTCTTGCTGTGAGGTAACAATGCTACCACTGCACCACCGCGGAAATCGGGGGGCATGAAATACAGTAAACATTTTAAATAAATAGGTCCTAACTAGTTTGCAATGAGAATAACATAGGACCATCATCCAGCAGGTTGCACTATACACTGAATACTGCATCCAGCATGGCAGTACAGTAGTGCAGCTGTTAGCATTGTCACCTCACAGCAAGAGGTTCTCCCATTCAGTTCTCAGCTGGGGTGCCTTCTGTGCAGAGTTTGCATGTCCTCCCTGCATTCATGTGGGTTTCCTCAGGGTTCTCTGGTTTCCTCCCACATTACAAAGACATATGACTGGAGTGCTTCTCTCTGGGCCTCCTCTGAAAAGGTGTGCTATCATAACTAAGCCACAGTGGAGATCTTAGACAGCACTGATATTACTAGCCTGCAATTACACCTGGAAATATAATGCAGTCAAAATCCTTACCTAATGTTTTTGTAAGCAATGAGCACACTGAGAGTATACAGCTGTATACTAAAGGAAAATGCAACATCACCCTTCAGTCCTGCATGACTATGGCTTTCATTAACACCAATGAATGGAAAAATGAACACCTCATTGCAATAGATTATGAATGAGCACAACATCCAATCACTTCTTTTCAAAATGGAGCTGGATCTCCCTCAGTTGACTACAGTTTCGTACTTCTGTTTTTACAGGTGTAAACTGTGTTGTCATTAAATACTTGTACTGCATGAAACACTAGGACTGAGCTCCAAAACTTTGAAAAAGGCAGGCTTGTTAAGGATCTTTATGATGTCAGAAGGGTGCTAAACACGTTTTTGCTCCAGTCTTGTGACAGAGCATAACAGCCACAGAAGGAGGAACAGCTTTAAAGCTGTTACAAGATTTCACTCCACCATACTTTGAAACAAAAAGTCATACTGATTGGGAAAATTTGGCCAGGATAATTTCCTTTTTTAGCTATTGTAAATAACGTAACCCCCCCACACACCTTTCTTTTCAACAAGGGCCAGGGGATCTTTTACATTCCCCTGAGCTACACCAATTCAGGCCAGCAGTAGTGCAACTAGGGTAGGGCAAGAGTGGCAACTGTACTGGGCACAAAGAAGTGTTGGGGGGGTCACGGTCAGATGGTCCTGATATCTAATACAATACTGGCTTTTAAAAGCCATTATACGATGACTGTCTATTAACATTCAAAAACGAGCACACTGATTGGTCAGTCAAACCAGCATACGCATTGCAAATTCAGCATATACCAATAGAAAAAAGCCCAGTCGCCCAGACTTTCTTCTATTAATATATGCTACAGAAATTCTAGTTTTCTTTAATTTTTTTTTTTAAAAGATAAACTTAGAAATCCAGAGATTTCAAAAGAATTAAAGATATGGGACAGAGAAAATACAAGGATAATCAGTACGTTATACTAAACTAGAGAAACTATCTGATTGTCCTTATTTTTATCTGTTCCTTTTCTCTCATACATTTAAGTCTCTAGATTTCAATTTTGTTTTATAAAAAAAAAAAAAGCAATGGAGATCTTCCTTTCTCTGTTGCTTCTTTTCCACAACACTGATATATTGTGTAAGCATGGGAACGGAAGTCCCATACGCATGCCAGTACATCAAGAAAGCCCCATGATGCTGGGGAAAAACATGGAACAGCACCACGGTGTCCTTATGCAAGACATCATTTAAGAAAAGTAAGTAACTTTTTTCTTAAATAGTGTCATTGTATAATAGCAATAACCCATGGCTGGGTGTGGGTAATGCTGATTTACCCACGGTTGGCTTTGTTTGGTCACTTGGGTTTGGTCCTTGTGACCAAATCACACCAACTGTTGGTAAATCCAGCATTATCCACCCCCAGCCATGGGTTATTGCTATAATATTGGTTTTGAAGTCAAACCTGAGTGCTGTAGTGCTCTGCGTGTAGTACTAATTGTAGGAACTGCTTGCTATACTCTAGCAAGCAGTTTACTGCAGCTTAAAAGTTAGAAAAAAAAACTTTTTTTTAACTAAAGCCTGAGCACTGTAGCACTCCATGTAGGCATGGCATAAACTGTAGCAACAATTTTCTACATTTGTAGCAAGCAGTTTGATACAGTTTATAAGAAGAAATACATTTTTTTTAACTAAAACATGAGCACCATAGCACTCTGTGCCGGCAGGTTATAAAATGTAGTGACCATTTGCTACATGTGTAGCAAGCAGTATGCTACAGTTTAAAAAAGAAAAAATAATTATTATTACTATTTTTTTTAATAAATGAGCGGAAAGTTGGGGGCAGGGCAAGAAATGGGACCTAAATGGCTAGGCAGGGGGGGTGTGCATCTGGGCAACAGGGTTGGTGCTCCAGTAGCTCTAGTAGAAGGAACATCCATTTTTTGGTGGGGGGGTTGTTCTTTTATTTCTTTTTTCACTGGAGGAGCAGGGGGGATTCTGCAATAAGCTAATTGCTATAGAGTTTTTTTTCTTCACTTGAAGAGCTGAAGGGGTGGGGCACTGCTTCATGGCACCAGCATAGCATGTTGTTTCAACCAGCTTCACTTCTTTAGGACAGCATAACAAAACAAAGTAAGAAGATGTAAAGCCTAGCTTAATCATGAGGTCATCTGTGTACAATGTCATTGTGATAAGCTAAAAGTATACATTATATCAAAAAAAAATAATGGAAGCTGAACACTGAAAGTCATTAACTGTAATGTAAAGGTCCTTACAAAATAACATACAAAAAAAATAAATAACCTTAAACTAAAAAGTAACTAGCAAAACTCAATATCACTGCGGAAGACTGACCAGAAATAGGAGCCACTCTTCTTCTTCTTCTTCTTCTGGCTTTTCCCAGTTAGGGGTTGCCACAGCAGATCACCTGTTTACTCATGATTGGCAGTGGAGTTTTACAGTGTCAAGTTGCCAGCCCGGTGCCCAACCTTCCACAGAAGGCACACACACGCACACACACACACACACACACACACACACACACACACACACACACACACACACACACACACACACACACTCACATCTAAGGCCAATTTGGAGTGTCCAGTCCACCTACTGCATGTCTTTGGGATATGGGAGGAAACGAGAGCACCCGGAGGAAACCCACGTGACCCCAGGGAGGACATGCAGACTTCGCACAGAAGGCACCCCAGCCGAGAATCGAACCGGAGAACCTCTTGCTGTGAGGTGGCAATGCTGACCGCTGCACCACCATAGCCGCCCCAGAAATAGGAACCACTCCTCAGTCAAAAAACATGGACATCTGTCTCTGTAGAAGAAGACATGGGTTTAAGTTTTAACAACTTACTGCATTTCACATTAATGGGTGACTTCTTTACAGACTTGGCTGACTTAACAAAATGGATTCTTAGACTGAGTAGACTTAAAAAGGGCTGGTTTCAGTGGAGAGCCAGCAGGAAAGATGGAATAGTGATATATTTTCTGCTTATCTTTTTTATCATCTTTATTAACTTCACACATTATATGAAGACATAGATACACATACAGATGCAGAAAAGAAAAACCATTGTAAACATTTTTCATTAACTTCATGCATTATACATATATTGTTTAATTATTATCATTCATTCCAACATTATATAAATTGCTCAAATTCTGCCTTCCCTGAAATGTTCTTCCTCCTACTGAACATTATTCTGCATGTATTGTTCCCACAAATTCCATTTATTTCTATGTAATTTGCTCCTTCCCTTTTCTAAAGATCCCACCTCAAATTATTTTATCTCCTTTACAATATTCAGTGCTTCATTCTCGTTGGTTTAGATTTTGATTTCTGTTATCCAGTAATATTTTTTGTCAGCCAATAACAATAAACTTAGTACAGATCATATATCTCAGTTCAAAGTAAATATATAGTTAGTTACAACCATTTGCTCTTCCAGCATTTCTGACAATGTTCCCTGGAGGAAAATGTAATATTTATGCAAATGTGAAAGCCAAATTAATTAACATAAAGAAAACAGCCCCAAAGATATTGAAAGAGAAATACAGGCAAAGGCATCCAGACATGGAGAATTTCACAATACAAAAAATAATATCACAAAGAGGGACTGTAGAAAAGAGGATTAGTAAAGTATAAGTTAAAAAATAGAAAATGAAGTTATGGAGTGCCTGTGAAGTGAAAGATTTGGTGTAGAAGGTCTAACGTAGGTTACATCGCAACATGATGGAATGAGTCCCCAAATTAAGGAGAAACAGGAAGATCAGGAGACATCTGAAGAAGAAATATGGACATGTAAAAGAAAAAGAGATTTAATGTGGTGTAATATCTATGCAAAGTAGAAAAGAAAACTAATCAAAGCAAAGAGAGCATCTCCAAAGATATTTGAAGAGAAATACAGACAAAGGAATCCAGACATGGAAAACTTTACAATACAAAAAATAAGAAGACAAAGAAGAAAAGTAGAAAAGGAGATCAGTAATTGAGAAGTTACAGAAATAGAAACTGAGGTTATGGAGTACCTGCAAAGTGAAGGATTCAGTGTAGAAAATCTAATTCAGAAAGCAACACAACAGGATAGAGCAATGGACCTCCAAAAACAGGGGGAAACCAGTGGAATGGGAAGCAATTGGTCAGGTGCCATATGAAGATATTTTGTAGTCTTCCACAGGAAACCAGTATAAATGTTCACTTGAATCTGGACAGCAAAGGAAGGAACAGGAAGCTGGAAACTCTGACACAGTCAATGTTGAGGAGTGATAGGCCAGTGAATTCCCATATGACAGCAATGGATGGCACAGGATGAAATTGAAGAGAATGTGCCTCAGCAAGATGCAATAGAACTCTCTATGGAATGCCCGCAGGAAATAGAAAACAGAAAATGTGCCCTCAGTCTAGAAGAAAATGAGCTAAGAGAAGAGTTGCTTGATTTAATAAAGATAGACATATTAAGATCAATGAAAGAAGTAGACTGGAGAAGGTCAATGAAAACTAAAAAGTCAGACGTTTGATAAAACAAATAAACACAGTAATTAGGACTGTCCATAGAGAGCTACGCAATATAATAGAAGTAAACAGGATATATTACTGTGCAGCTAAATTAATCACTGATAAAGTTCTACCACAAGAACACAGCGTAGTGAGGGAAAGGAAGGGGAGAAATGAAATACTATCATGGAAGTGTCAAATAGAGAAAACTATAAAGCAATTAAGACAAGAAGTGTCACTGTTAGAAGAGTATAGAAAAGGGAACCGATCAACAAAAATACTTAGAAAGAAAGACATGATAAACGCAATGTGCAGTATTAGGACAGATCAAGATCTATCATGCATTATCAAATAAACTAAAAATCTCAGCACAGGCGAAAAAACATAGAAGATACAAAGATAAATATAAAGGAAAAGTACAAAATAAGATATTTATTGATGATCCAAAAAAGAGTATAGAGAGTTAAAAACAAGATGAAAGTATTAGAAGACCACCAAAAAAAAAGACATAGATACATTTTGGAGAAGTATCTATTAAGATCCTATGAAACATAACCAAGCTGCTAAATGGATAGAAGAAGTAAAAGAAAGAATAAGAAGTTTAAAGGTACAGGATATGAAATGGGATGAAGTAACATCCAGAGAAATTGAAACAAAATTTAGAAAAGCCTCTAATTGGAAAATCCCAGTACCTAGCTTCTGGTTAAAAGCATTACCATCTTTGCATGACGATTTAGCCATGAGTAAGAACTATTTATATGCACACCCCGAACAGACACCAACCTGACTAACAACATGAAAAACAATGATCCCACTTAAGAGTGAACCTGCAAGCTACCCTAAAAATTATAGACCAGTAACTTGCCTTCTGATGACATATAATCTATACAGTGAAACTGATGCCAGCAAAGTTTATAGTCATTTAGAATAAAACTCGATTATGGCAATAGAACAAAAGGGCAATAAAAGAAAGTCATATGGAATAAAGGATTATTTATTGTTAATTAAAGTCATAGTGGAGCTGTAAAAAGGGGAAGAATTTAAGTATGGCATGGATTGACTGCAAAAAAGCATTTGATAGTATCCCACACATTCATGGATAAAAGACTGCTTATAAATGTATAAGATACACTCTACACTGATCGCCTACATTATAGTCACCATGAAACATGGTAGACCACTTTGTAATTAGGCAATTATAAAGGACAAATTATTATTCCCAGGATAAAAATTCAAAGGGGGATATTCCAGGGTGACTCTCTGTCACTGCTGCTATTCTACCTTGCCATTAACCCATTAAAGCTGTTTACTTAACAGCTTAGGCCATGGCTATAATTTGGCTACTAGAAAATAACAAAGTGCAAAGACTTCTCATCTTCTCTTGGTCGATGGTTAAAAACTATATATCTCAAAATTGCAAGTTGTCAAATCTTTTTCAGGTGATATAAGAATGTCATTTGGTCTTGATAAATGTACAAAAGCAACCTTTAAAGCAGGAAAGCTGCAGCATAAGAAAACATCAGTTTGGGATAGGAATGTGAAATAAAAGAACTTGAGCAAGAGGGAGTGTATAAATATTTGGGAATTGATGAAGAATCAACAATAAAACATGAACAAATGAGAATAAAACTCAGTAAGGAATAATTTAAAAGACTTAAATTAATCCTGAAAACAGCATTGACATCTAGGAACAAGATCCAAGCTATAAACCAATTTGCTCTTCTTGTCCTAACTTACAGTTTTGGAGTGATTGACTGACCCCAAAACATGTTGGATAGATTAGATCAGAAAACAAGAAGGATGCTTCATGCTCACCAAATTATTTACAAAAATCAGTGCATACCAAGAATATATATTCCCTGTTCCGAAGAAGGGGTGGACCTCCTTAAAACTGATTACATGTATACATCTGCAATTATGGGACTCCACACATACCTGCTGACGTCACAAGACCCAAATGTAGTGAAAGTTTTGAAACATGAGGAGAATAAATATAAGATGCCTTCCTTGCTTAGTCTAGCAGAAGCATATTGGCGTCAAACAGGAGTAGAAATTAAACCACAAGTAGATAAAAATCAGGCAGCAACTGAATTTGCCAAAAAACAAAGAAAGAACATAAGGTGAAGGACCAGATGAGATGGCAAGAAATGTGGAAAATGCATAAATATAGTTTCAAGTATAGAAAACTTCTGGAAGAACCTCATGTTGATCAGGAAAGAATGCAGGAATGGTTAAGGAGTGGAAAATTTAAACCAAGAAATGAAAGATTAATATTCACTGCACAAGACAGTGGGCTACGTACACTTTGATTTACAAAGTCCATTGAACCTGTGGGAGAAACAGACAAATGTAGGTTTTATAAAACAGAATTGGAAGCAGTTGCCCACCTTGTTGCTGGTTGTGACATACAAATGGCAGAAGGACTGTATACTGAAAGGCATAATAACGTGGCAAGACTGTTGCACTGGGGATTGTGCAAGCATTATGATACTGAAGTGGCTGAAAAACACTGGAAACATGAGCCACAAAGCATCATAGAATATGATGAAGTCTACATTATATGGGATCACCCATTACAAACAGTTCAAAAGACAGATGCTAGAAAACTGGATATAGTGGTCCATGAAAAGAAGACGAAAGTAGCATTGATCATTCAAATCGCCACACCCAGTGACTACAGTGTCTTACATACAGAGAGACACAAAGCCATAAAATATCAGGATTTGCAGGCAAAAATGAGAGCAATGTAGAAGAAAGATACCCAGACATTTCCAATAGTAGTAGGAGCAACAGGTCTTATAAAAAAGAATCTACAATCTCATTTAGATATGTTACCAATACATGTAACTCCATACAAATTGCAGAAGGAGTCATTACTGGGCACATTGTGGGTGCTGAAAAAGCAATTCTAGCTGACATCAAAGATTGAAACAATACTAATTTCATGAACTTTAATCGTATTTTGACTTAGGAATGGGGTCCATTCCCATAATGATATTAGAAACCCAAAAGACTTGGAGAAATTAAAAAACAGGGATTTTTTTTAAATCTTCCAACTCGCTGCATTCCCAAAATCCAGGTTTGTGTTTATATCTTTCTTTCCCATCACACTTCCAGCAATTGCTGTTTACTTGAGAAGATTTCTCTGAAGTCCACTTGGGGTATGAAAATATCTATGCAGGCACTTCTTAAACCTTCTGGGCATTGCTGCATACTTGGGAGACATACAGATGCCTTCTCCACTGTTCCTTTGTAAACTGCCTTTCCAATCTCTCTTTCAGTCTTTTCTAACCTTCTCTGATTGGTTCTCATAGTTATCATGCAGTATCTTACATGACCCTGGGCTGGTCTTTCTCATAACACTCCTCTGTCTCTTAGTGTTTGCTTATACTCTGCTATCAACCTCTGGTAGAGATGTCAGTCTCTAACCTGTTGTCTAAACTTCTGCTCAACTTCATCTTTTCTGGCTGTAGTTATTTGCACCTTATACCTCAATTCCTTTGATCACTTTGTCCAGTAAATTTCAGCTTCCTGTTACCAATTTCATATACCTCTAAATGCAGTCATTCCTATTGGAAAAATGTACTTCCTCCATTCCCATGTTAACTTAGTTCTTAGAATACTTTCTGCTACTTTATAAACAAACTATACTGCATGGTTGTTGTTACTCTCTTTAAGTGCCTGCAATCAAACCCTACGCTTTCCTTGTTTCTTGAACTACCTCTAGCCTATTTCATCATTGTCATGCCTTTCCACTTTGATTTTTAACATTCTGAGTGTGTTATATATATGAGCCTCAACTGCATATCTCTGAAGTGTTATCCCTTTTAAATCAAGTAATCCTAAGTCACCTTAATCAATGCGTAGAAACGACTTATTGCATTTAACTCTTGCTCTCCTCCCCTCCCAAACAAATTCCTTCAGCACTTTATTAATTTATGTTCCACAACTATGGTTCTATGTTGTCCGACTCATAAAATCCCAGCTGAGTCTATTGAAGGATTTCTATGCAACATGCCCTACCAACAATACTGGTGTTTTTTTATACTCTCCTTCCCTGTGCATCATCATTGTCTTTTTAATGTTGTTAAATGTTTGCCTACCCTCCACAAAACCACATTGATCCATATCTTACATTTGCAGCAATGCCTTCGCCATTCCCTTGGCTAGTATAGATATAATCACTTTATAATTATGGTTTAAAATTGCAATTGGTCTATATGAAGCTGGTTCTGAAAGGTCATTATCCTCTCTGGGTATTACAGCCACTATAGTTTTCTTCCAATATGCTGGTACTGTCTCTTCTTTTAAAATATACGTAAATAAAGCCATCTAGAATGTTATCAATGTCTCCCCTCTAACTTCCAAACTTCCACAGAAATACCATCTATTCCAGGAGACTTCCATGATCCTTGATGATACATCATCATTTTATTTCATCCATGCCTATCTTAGCTATTACATATTGTGCATCATCTTCCTCTAACCTCTCCATAGTTCATTATTCTATAAATATTTTCATTTGTGCATTTTCTTGATTTCTCCATTCTTCTGCTTTATACAGATTTGCACAGAATTTCCAAAATATCTCTAATACCTCTTTAGGTCTGGCTGCAACCTTTTTGTAGTTTCTGTTGCCAAAGTCATTGTATTAAGAGTTGTGGGGCTCTGTAGTTGTTAAAAAACATACTTGTTTAATAGTATCATTTCCAAACTAATGCATGTTTTCTAAATAGTCCCTTATTTTGCCTATAGGAGTCAGGAAATTGCTCCTCCTCTTGTTATGTAAGATCCAGCAACAAAAATCACATGCAGATCACTAAAGCCAATAACTCTGCTGGTGAAGCACTATTCTCTTACGCCATAGCCAAATTATGGAACTCCCTCCCACCCACAATTACCTCCATACCATCATGCACCCACTTTAAAACATTACTAAAAGTGCACCTAAAAACATGCTGGCTATGCCCTTGCAACTCCCACTCAAAAATCACCCACCCTATCCAACCACTACCTTTCTTTCCACCCCACTAACTACCTTGATTATCGCAAGCTCAGATGCTCATAAGCCTAGTAATTTTTATACAGCAGGAACTTCTTATTGTAACATTTCTTAATGTCTGTTATGTACTTCGCAGATAAAGATTCTAGTTGTCTACTGATGTACTATGTTCTTCATCTGAAAATATGTTTGTAATTAATTGCTATGTTAAATTGTTAATCGCTATGTAATCCAATTTAACTACTGTCTGTTTATTTTAACTGTGGAGCTTTTCTCCCCGGGCCCCTATTGAAAATGGACCTACGTCCAGTCGGACACTCCCAGTCAACAAATGTAAATAAATAAATAAAATAAATAAATGTAAGAGTCCACTTCTTCTACAATACTTTAACTTTAGAAACCCCTCTAAATAATTCATATTACTTATTTCCTATATCTCATTCTCTCTTATTTCTGCATATTTTAAACTCCATTCTCATTTTATCTCCCTCTATAGCTACCCCTTCTGTAAAAATGTTTATCTTCCCTAATAACGTTTGAATCATTTCTACTGCTCATTCCTTAAATTCCTCTCTTTTTAACAAACAAGTACAAACGTGTGCCAGTGTCTCAATATTACTTCATCGGACTGCATCTCTATCTTATTATCTGCCAGTGCATGATCTGAAATAGTGGATACATTTCAAAGCTTTCGGCTAAATACCTATGTGCCTGTAAAATATAATTTCTATCCATTCTAGCCCATTTTATGTAAATTCTGTGTCAGTTCCTGTTAGTAAATTCATACCTTGCATTCCAAATCTTCTGACGTATTATTTCAGAAATCTGCCTTCATTTGTTACATTTTCCCTTCTTTTGCCTCCAATACATCTTCACTATTGCAAATCAAGTTTCATACCTCTATGGTAAACAATATTCCTTGTTGAAAGAAAATTTCTTCCAAAATTCTTTTAAATTCCGTAATAGTAGATTTAGATGGAATATAAATGCATGCCAGCATAATCCTTCAGTCCTGTCAAAAAACCCTAATTACCAAAAATCCACCATTATTGTCTTTTCTGTCCTCGTCTATCACTTTTGGACTTCATCTCACAATCAGTATTATTATCCTTTGCCCCTAATACTCTACTGAATATCCATTCTGCAGTCCTTCATCTGCCAAATTTACATGCTCATTTATATCAAAATGTGTCTCCTGTAATATTTCTATTTGCACCCTTCACATCTTAAATATAATTCAATACACTTTTTGTCTATACCTGTAATTCCATGGTAAAAAATTGATAAGGTAGTCATTCTGGTAAGAAGCTATTACTTTTATATATTCTGCATGGCATTTAGGCAAGTTTCCAACTTTTAACTTACATGCATACATTAATACCTGGGAGGCTAATCTTGTATGAGGTCACTGCTTCTCATCTCTGTTTAAAATCATGTCACATTTTCCAATAAAATACCCAAGAAACAAAACATTAAATACATTTATCTAACACCTTTTAACTCATAGTAAACGCATAACACTATACACTTTTTAAAACAAGAAGTTACCACTCCATATAGCAACAGTTGCCCCAAACAGGTAGCTATACCCAAAGGATTTACCTATTCTGTAAGAGCATGCTGATGCCTATGTTCCTCCTTGCACAGATATCATCAATCCTTGTTATATCTTTATTTCCCACCCAGATGTGTAAAATGCTTTTCACAATCTCTGTTAATTTATTTTAGCCATAAGAAAAAGTGAACTGGCTATCCATAAGGGAATAAATTAAACCATGGACTGTTGTATTTAATGTAAATGTACTAAGGCTGCAGTGGATGGAACTACTTGCAAAGGCATTTATGTCTCTCAGTAACCAACTTTCTTTTATTTTCACTGAACTGTTTTTGTCATTTCACCCTTAAATACTAATTGGAATGTGTCTTATACAAATGCCTCAGAACACATTTTTCAGTCATCTCCTGATTAACTTCCTGCAACTATAGACTTACCATCTCCTGCTACTGGCTTGTATAGATGAACAAAATAAATAAATAAATAACAGCTACTAGCTTTACCAATGCAAGAAGCAGTTCTTTTCAAATAATGGAAAAACTAACATTTTTCATGTTTTCCATTTTCTAGTTTGTATTTTTACAAAATACTCCCCTACCTGCAGCAAAAATTAAGAACATTAATCTATACTTCAACCTGCATAAAACAGGGTAAATGATTATATTTTAATACATATGTAATATGATCAGCACACTTTTAGTTCTTTGCCCTGCAGCCCAAAATCACATTATTCTGCTTATATCCAGTCTTTATCCTGTTACAGTATAAACCCTGAAAACATTCCAATCAAGAAAAACTCTGTTTTACTTTAATATCACTAGCATGCACATAAGTCACTGATGACATTCCCCATCTCACATTTAAAATACCTCTACATACAATGTAGAACTACTTTACAATATAACATGCAGTTTACTTAAATATATTTGTTATATACATTTTACTAAAAAAATACTTCTTTATTACTTACAGTTGCAGCTTCAGTCCCTTCATTGTCCTCTTACATATTAATGACAGAATGGGAATTATGCATTAAAATTCTCCCACCTATTTATCACAGTAAAAAAATCCAGTATTTTTAGCTACTTCAGAAATCATACCTTACATTTTTCCATTTATTTCTTCATTCACATTATTGCAGGTCTTTCTCATCATCATCTGAACCACTCGACACTGATTTCTGGTTAGCTGATGTGCTTTTTTCTGTCATTGAATTAATTTCTTTGGAAAAAGTTTCACTGGCAAGATCTGTCTATGGGCTTTGCTATTGTCAGTTGAATGGAAAGCAGAGTCCCTTTCAGTCTGGTAACTCACTGTTTGCCGAATAAACTTTTTTATTTTCTACTCAACCTGTTCTGCATCCAAAAATGTCTTTGATCCACCATGAAAACATATTTAAAAACAGTTGGATATAGCAATTCAAAGCTCACTTCTGCTTCTCAACATTGCTGATTTCAGGGACAAATTTGTTTTTCTTCTGCCTGGTGTACAGTGAATAATAATTTTTCCACAAACACTGTGGTGTATCCATTTTTTAATATTTTCCCATTTGCTGCAGTTTCGTCAGGAGCAGCTCTTTATTCTAGTATGACTGCATTCTTTACTAATGTAAGTATTGGCTGCTTTCTCATGGCAAAGCATGGAGCATACACAGTGTGTCCTCTCAATTAACAAATCACACTGTGGAATAGCAGTTCAGTTGCCTATTTGGACCTTCATAAAGCTAATCCAATCTATTTATTCCAGTTTCTCTGGTATCGCAGAAAATCTCAGATTTTCACTTTATGCTTTGTCTTCTGACTAGTATTTTTTAAGCTGGTCTTTCCTTCTCTTCAGTCTCTGATTTCTTCAGTTTTATCACCTGAATGAATACCTAAAGCTTCTTCTGTTTGTTCCATGCTGTTGTCATTTGACTTTATCTGTTCTTTCAGTGTTCCTGTTTTATACACCTCTTGAATATATTTGATTTATTCTTCCTATAAATTACTGGAAGCCATCTCCTGTAACAAAGCTGATATCTGAACTGCTTTTTGCTGAACTGCTGCAAGGGTCTTTCCCATCGGAGTTTTTATTCTCCTTTTCTAGCTGCTTCAATCTTACTTTCTCCAGATTTCTTCTTTGCTGAGAAGTGGCAAAGAAAATTGGCAAACTATAATCACAACACTTATGTTCAAAAGGCAAAAACTAACAAATCTAAGTCAGAAATTTAGCCTGGAGCCATCACAATCTAAATGAAAATATTAAACAGCAGGAAGGAATGGGAAAAAGGAGGAGGGGTATGTAGGGAATTGATGAAGGGAGACATATTCTGTATCTGCCCAATAAAACTTGTCCTGATGGCTGAAAATGACTATGTTCTCCTAGGCAGATACTACAGACTCCATTTTTTTGCTTTGTTTTGTTTTGTTTGTTTTTTCAGTACATGTGGTAAGATGGTATATTCTTGTAAAACTTTGAATTATTCTTTCTCAGAACTATATTTTAAAATATGGGAAAATGTTATTAGGAAGCTAATTTTCTGGGGGTGGACTGACAATATTTTTAGTGGCATCTTGCTCTCCACTTCCAAGTCTAGCCTTCAGTATTCAAGCCATTATTACTTGTCTTCTAGGGCATCCTAAATTACAGTATTTTTTATTATTATATATAAGAATGTTTTTCTAAGTTTAAAGGTAAGACTATGGGGAAAAAGTGTCATCAGGGATATTAATTTATGGTTGTTAAAAAATGAAATTCCATTTTTTTGAGATGAAATATGAGAATTATACTAGTGAGTTTTAAATCTAATTTCCAGTAGTTCTGTGATCATTTTTGGGGCTTCCATATATATCCAATATTAAAGCAGATATCAAAACAGATTCTAAGTACAGAACATACAATATGCAAATGGACAGCATTAGAAGTATTACAAGTTCTGGTTAAGGGGTGATCTGGGCTAAAGTACAAAATTCCATGCATATAGTACAGCTTTCCAAACTCAGACACTTAAAATTCAGGATTTTATGGTATTTTTCAAAAAAAAAAAAGGAAATAAGTGTCCCTTCTGGTCATGATCATCCCTTAACTGCTGGGCACTATAATTTAAACAAAAAAGTAATCAGCTTTTTATTACGTAAAAAAACTTTAATAAAAATAGCCAGGGATAAGATTAACTCATGGTCTTATGCATCTCTCTCTATTAAACACAGCCTACCATTCTTCAGAAAAAACATAACATTTGGCAACATTTTCAAAAAATATGTAATATTGAATGACCTAATGATGTTCTAGGTGTCCTGGATGGAATTCATGCTGAAGGCATTCCCTGGGATTCAGAATGGATTATCACAAGTGGCAAGTCAGAGAGCCACAGGCTTCCCCTTGCAGGAACCCTTATAGTTCATAAGATCCTACCATTAAAGTTTCCTACTAGTAGAAGCATCAAAAGACCACTCTTGTGGTCTGGCTGATGAGTTGAATGGTAATGAGGCAATCCAGGGAAGTAGCTAATGTTAACTGGCTATGTGCTGTCTCCTGGAAATGCTTGCACTTCCCAATTTACACTGCTAAATGATTCAGAGAAGCACTCAACAGCATAATTTACCATGGGTTGGGGGAAAATTACACACATTCAAAAGACAGTGATCACACATTTACTCCAATGGAAGTAGTCATGATGCAGGTACGTTTACCAAAGTCCAGCAAAGATGTGTTAGTGGAAAGAGTGTTTGTGAGTGTATATTTGCATGTCTGTGTGCAGGGGGTGCCTTTGCCAATGCAATTCAGGGTCCACCAGGGTAAGCACTACTGCTGTCTCAGGCTTGACAGTACTATTGGTAAAAAATGCAATTCAGAGACATAGTACTAAGCCTTTAATCAGGCCTACCTCATTGTGGTTATAGCTGTCTCTGAATTTCATTTTCCCCTAGTTGCATAAATTGACCTACCTATGGTAATCAATTTACTTGAGCAGTAGGATTCTTTCTGAATTATAAGGATTGCCTCACCTTGAAAAATACCATACTACATGCATAATAAGACTGGTGAAAGGAAACTTCAGGTGAGTGAACTGGAAGAGTATATTTGTGCTTGCCGTGTTTTGTCACTGGCTTTTATACATTTTTACCTTTCCACCTTTCTCTGTTTTTTTTTTTCAGTTCTGGTGGGAACAGTGTGAGAGATATCGTGTACAGTGTTGCTTTTTGTTCATTTGTAATAATAAGCTTAGTACCATGTACTGTACTTAACAAAACGTAAAACATATTCGCCGTATAACATTTACTGGTCTAACATGTCATAAAATGTTTGGCTAGTCTTTCACTGTTTTTGTACATTTTGTTACCCTATATTTTGTTGAATGTTAACTGGATAAGGTCTCACCTCCACTACCACTAATGTGATAGAGCAAATGACACTGATGCCACAACTGTGATGGGTGATGATACTACTTCTTTCAATGTTACCTTCAGATGGCAAGATGTCACTAGCTGTGACATCAAGACAGCTGGCAATGGTGGGGGTTTGGATTGCAATACTACCAAACAAATGGTGAAAAAATACCAAGAAAGTACATACAAGTCTCTTTCAATAATTAATTATTCACAAAATATAACCTGGTCCTAAAAGCATAAAGGGAATATGCACTGCTGTCTTGAGTACAGGGTTCCAACATCCATACCCAGATTGGACTGCACATAGACCACTTACAGAGATATGTTTTTGGACAAGCACACCCAGACTCCTATCTCACTGCTCTCTTTGTGAACCAATTTCTTCCAGTGGCCCTTTATTCACAGTAACAGCTTTTCTCACAAAATATTATTTTCACACACATACAATTCACAGGGAAGGGTGACAGAATTCTACAATTCTCCTCAGCCTTCCTCCTGACACAGTGGTATTGCCACCACCATGTATTAATGCCAGAGACACCTCAGTCACTAGTTGCTCTAAATCACCACAACCTTTCTCCTGGCAAAGTAGTATTGCCATCACCATGTATTAATGACAGAGATACTTCAGTCATCGGTTGCTCTAAATCAAGCCAAATATACAAGCATGGCCATTAATATCTATCACTTGTAGAAAGTCTAACAGTCTAATGGAAGATGTGTGATAATGGAAGATGTGAGACACATCTTAGTAACCAGCAGTGTAAGTAACAGTAAACCTCTTATCAGATAAATAGCTGTGCATAAATATAATAAATGCATAAATGCCAGACACAAGAGCTTAAAGGATAATAAATGAATGTTACTTAAATAGTAAAGAAAACAGTGGAAATATCAATTAAAATATATGTAGATTGGCACAGACAGAGAAATAAAATAAGAATAGACTGAAAGCATACCAAACCTAAGCTCCAGATACCTAATTTTCCTAGATAGCTCAGACTACAAAAGTACTGACTCTAATTGTAAGTTAGATAAGCATAAGCTAAAAATTAATCTTCAAATGGATACATTTTCCAGATGAATACACCACATAGACAAGTTAAGATAGTATCCATTTCATAGTGTACAACAGCACATGGTTATATACACTGACTTTTCAAGTCTTCATCTCATGACCTCATCTCCCTTTTGCTGGCCTGGAGGAGACAAGTAGCCAGACCAGTTTTTACTTGCTATAGCAACAGTAAAGTTTGCCAATATACATCCAAGTCTGTTTTTGTACTTGGACACCACCTTGAAAGTCATCATGTCCATAAGCACTTACATTTCAATAGACAGAATTTGGGCTTTCATCTTTTAGTTAAACTAACAAGAGAAGACAGCAGGTCTGGAGATCCAACACACTTCAAAAGACATTCCCTGATCTTTTATATTCAAAAAGACAAAGGTCACACATTCCTCTACACATTGGAACAACACTCTGACTGCAGAACGACAAAAGAGAAGAGAAAGAAAAAATAAATGATATTTTAACTTATCCTTGCAATTATCACTAGCTTCACAATCTTATCTATCTCAATTTGCTGGTATTTAACTTATCATTTACTGTTTTTCATAATGATTCCCTGCTGGTACAGTTTCTATTTACATAGCACCCGTGATTAACTTTGTGGGAGCATTTTGCTTTTCTCTGTGGATGTGTGACGATGGAGTTAATATATTCAAGTAAGGGTATATGGAGACAGGTAAACATGTCCCCTTGCAAAAAAATGTTTTTCTTGAGATGTTTTTATGAGCTGAAGTTTCAACTATTTTTTCAACCAGGTGAAGCATCACCATATTGAAATTTGAGGAAAAATAGGGGAAGCTAAACACTCATTCTTCAATTACAGAATAAGTATAAAGAAAAAAAAAACTGGCGAAAAAACCTGGAAGCCAAAACTGTCACTAAGTCCATTTCCCACAAACATGAACATATGCTTGTATAGCTCAAGAAGGATGTAACTTGGGACATCCTTCTGGGGCTTGTATGGTTTGACTTTAGTGTGTCTGTATTGTTTCATGATCAAAATCCTTTGCAGCAACATATAAATGTTTCTGCATTTGTTCAGCATCATTAGCATTATATGTGCTGCTATAAGCCTTATCAGATGTCTTCTGAAAGCATCTGACAATGGGCAACACTATTTCATGTTATTATCCAGTTTTAACAAAGTTTTGTTTCCTCAGAAGAATGACTGTATAAAGCATTGGAATATCTACAGCCGCCTGTTTTATTTGAAAGGTATAAAATTGCTGTATTATTACTGGTATGCCACCTGGATCATCTGTGAGTCAGACTCCCTAGGTACAATGCTTGTCACTTTAATGGTGGTGTATACTTTGTGTGTATGAGCGCATTTGCACCTGTGTGTTTGTACATGCATGTGAATATGTGTATGTTTATGTGTGTATATGTGCATGCACGTGTATTCATAATTCGCAGGCAATGAAAACATATCACCTGGGTACCACATATCAGAACAAAATGTCACAATGAAGATTTAACCCTAATGAAAAGCTAAAAAGAAAATAGGAAGTGTAGTGCTTAATATGCAGAGCTGGCACATATATTTCACGTTCAGATAAAAATGGACTTGATTTAGAAACTCATTTATATTCTGAACAAAAGGATTCTGTTCAAAGCAAGAGAATATTTGTCAGCTAAGTTAACAGATCATTTTTTGAAGAAGAGATTAAATTAGAGCATGATCTGTCCACAGCTGAAATTTTCTTCCATTGCATGCTTTACTGAATCATAACAGTTTCAAAGCCATGGATTCTACAGCTGCCTTACTAAGACAGCCTGAAAATATTTTAAGTGTTCAAACTAAGATAGAAGTGATCATTAACTCTTCACTTGCATTGCATTTTGATGATACTATTCTGAAAGCATTTATGGATAATAACATACTTTAATCTGAAGCTGTTACAGATGTAAACAATCACAGAGTTCTAAAAATATTTCCAGTACTAATTTAGTATTATTACTCAAGAACTGGAGGTCATAGATTAAGTTACATGAACTCTAGAATCTAATTAGTGAGAATGCAAATACAATTACACAATGCATCAGGCAACATAACAAAGAATGTTTGTTTAAATATGAAGTATTTGCAGCAGATAACTGCAAAACAATATTTGGAGGACTCTGGTGTGATAAAAAAGGATTTATTTTCAAATGCAAATAAACTGCTGAGCAGAGTACTCTAACTAGTGCTAGCTGCACAGCACACATTTTGAACAATTATTTTGTTTTGTTTTTATTTGTTTATTTGTGTATTTATTTATCATTTGGAAAACGTGATAATCAGGTTGAGAACACTATATTACATTGTACTGCTATTTATTACCTGTACTGTTGAAAGCAACCTTTTTTGGCACCTCTGCAGTTGTGTGATTCCTCTCCTCAGTCTCATGATGTCAAGAACCACCTGAACCCACAAAAACGTAATCTGATATTTTCCCAGAGTCAGAGAAGAGATTAAGGCCTCCCAGCACAGAGTCATACTTTCTGTCATAGAGATTTTTTATGTCTAGTTGTACCCCTGCCTTTTTTTGTACACCCAACATACAACTATAAGTCTAGTAAGACCAATAACATCTTTCAGCAAATGCTCCAGTACTGTTAATTTGGGATAAATCCCCCCAGGGTGAGACCTTTACATCACAGATACAAGGTACAGGGTTTAATTCTGACATTTGATTTTGGCTAGGCTTCTAATATTCTGCAGACTGATAGCCTCATATTTACTTATGAAACTATGAACCTCAGATTTATCCTTGCTCCTCACAGATTTACTGATGTTCCTCATAAAGTCAGACCGGTTAATAGGTACATAACTTATTAAATTAACAAGTTAAGCCTAATACCTACAAAGATTCTCTATCTCTAACATATAGGGCCTAGTATATAAACATGTTCTACTGAAAAAATCAGAAAATGTTCCTCTTTCTGATGCTCTGCTATAATTTTAAATGCCAATGCTATGATTTTCAACTTTCAAAGGTTGAGAGGTATGAATTCCTGATTAAAAGGGGAATACAAACTGATAAGAGCTTTGATCAGCTCAACAATTTCAACTGACTTAGGTTCATAGGTTCATAGGTTCATACTAGGCTATCTGCCCTAGGGCATTTATAAGCCTAGCCAGAATGTGTTTGGCTTTCACCACCCATTTTAAATTTATTTTGCTATGCCCTTTTTCGAGGTTAGTATACTGTGCCTCTGTCTAACAGTGACACAGAAGTGATACCCGGGGTAAACCTACGATCTCCTATCCACTCATCAAGATTCCTCTTGAAGAGAGTCAGTGAGGGACTCTGTCTAACCTGGACTGGGATTTTATTCCAGAGTGAAGGGAGCCTCTGGGTTATGAATCTGTCCCTCCAGCATGTCCTATTTATTTCAGTGCTGAGGTTCAAGTCTCTCGAGTGCGTAGCTCGATGGGATTTGGATTTACTGAGGTGCAGCATGTCCATTAATTCCGGGTTGGACATGGCTTTATACATCAGGCAAAGATCGCCTCTGAACAGGCGGTATGCCACTGAGTACAGCTGGAGTTTCTTTAACCGGGCAGCATATGGCATCTGTTTGAGCCTTTGATCCTCTTGGTGAGGTACTTTTGGGGTCTTTCCAGTTGCTGCAGGTGTCTGGTAAGGTACATCCCAAAAGGGGCATTGTACTCAATTATGGGCCTGATGAGGGATGAGTAAAGAGGCACGATGACCTCACCTGATCTAGATGTGAATCCCTTCATGATTAGGTGGGCTATATAAAATGTTTTTCTAACCACTTTGACCACGTGGTTGTCAAATGAGAGATTGTTGTCAACTTGGGTCCCCAGGTCCCTAATTACTTCTTCTGCACTTAATGGATTACCACCTATGTGGTAATTTGTGGGCACTTTGTTTTTGCCAAAGGGGATGACTATACACTTTTTGGCATTTAGCTTGAGGCCATGGCTCTGGCACCAGTTGTCTGTTTCTATGAGGCCCTTTTGGAGGATGCTTGTGTCAGCTGGAGAGTCGATTATGGCACCCAGTTTGCAGTCATCTGCGAACTTGGTCAGCCACAGTCCTTCCGTGTTGGCCTGTACCTCCAAGAAATATATACCGAACAAGAGAGGTCCCAGGACTGAGCCTTGTCGGACACCACTTGTAACTGGTTTGGAGTCTGACATGGCTCCAGCAATTCTAACCATGTGGGTTCTGTCCTTGAGCCAGTTTGCAATCCATCTAGTGACATAGGGGTTTATATTTAAGCTGGTGAGCTTATCTATAATGCCCGAGTGGCATAATATTGTATGACAGATGGAAAGGCTGGAGGAGGGTCTTTGGAGAATGGAAGGAGCAAGTTTCATGTAGGGGAATAGAATTTATGAGAAGACTACATGTGGAGTGGTGTTCTGGCAGAAGAGTGGGGTTTAGGTAGGGTAGTAACTGAACAATTTATGTAGTGTGGTACCGAAAGATACTTCTGGGGAAGGAAGGCATATGTGATGTATGTGAATCGAAGTGTTGATGTGGTTTTTCTTTTCCACTGATGCATGTGTACCTCTGACCTCTGTGTCTCGAGAGATAATTTAATATAGGTGTTTAGAAAAAAAAAAAAAAGAAACAATCTTAAGAGACATGAGAAAGAGCACATCGTTAATGAGGAGTTTAATAGCTTGCAAGCTCATCTAAAGTGTACCAGATACTCAATAAATCTTTGAAATTAATCGATTTTCACATAACTGTTAAACTGGACAAAAGGAAAGGAAAATTACAATGCTGAGTCAATGAAAGGAATCCTGTTCACAACTTTAGCAACACAACTTGCAAAGCATTCATGACTGATAAACAATCAACTATTGTTAAAAAAAAGAGTCATCCAGTCAAGTAAAAAGAAGTACAAGTAGGACATGCCAGATGAATAAATGAACAAAAATATGGAAAGACAAAAAGGCATATTAAAATTTTATCCACGCGTATTGTTATACCACCACACTTATCATTTAAGTTTGATATTTAAGGTAGAAAGATACTGCACAATCCATTGACCTATTATAAGTGTCCTTACTCCTTTGAGAACTTAGAAATTACTGCTCCTTGAAAACAAAACAGTAGAATAAGCTGCCATTTTGTGGTATGTCTCTAAAAAGTTTTTTTTTTTTTTAAATTACATTTCGTACCAGTATAAACCACTAAAATATCTACCTGGAAGAAACTCTTTTCAGCTAATCAGATTAGGAAAGCAGACAATCCTTGAACTGCTTTCAGTAATGCAAACCAGGCAAGACTGAAACAGCAGTTGAGCACTTTCCAAAAACAAAAATAAGCAAAACCACCATTAAAAGTATGTTAAGATGTTCCTCCACAGCATAAAAATGCTTCTCTGGACCACCTACATTTAACTTTCTCCTTGAAAATAAATAAGATACAGTGAACACAAGTGTTCACAGGATCAGAGGTGGTTATGAAGTGTGTGCCAGCCTCATTTGGTTGATGTCTTATATGTGTGCAGACTCAGTACATCAGGAAAGAAATAGATGGACAATACAATTTATTTATTTAAAAATACGACATATATTCTTTTAAGATTTATTTATTATTTATTTATTTGTTTTTGTTGATCAGGAAAGTCTGATGAGGCAATATCTATTTTCAGCAGAAGCCTAGGGAGAAAATATCTAGTAGTTGCATTGCATATAATTAGTGACAATGTTAGTACAGCAATAGTTATATTACTTAATAAGTAAATTGTATGAATGTAAAATAACACTTTTGAGTGGTGTGTGCATGCATTGCCCTCAGTGTAAACAATGCCATTGTGAGTATTCCTACATTCCTCTTCACTGTTATGAAATACATTGCTTAATTACTCAAGTGATATAATTATGATGAAATCCTGAAATTCCACTGGCTAAATGGCATGTCATATGTATCATGTATTTATGGGAAGAATCAAAGGATTCCATTACTGTAAGACTAAACAAAGAGTTGGTCCATCTGCCTTCCAATGAGCTTCCTGCTATTACAGATACTACTGAAAATCCACACAACAGTAACAAGTAACAAACAAAAATACAATTTAAATTAAATCCTATAAACCTGTGCACAGCAGTCTCTGTGAAAGTAGCCCCCACCCAAATGCACCACAGTTTTTCAGATGCAAAAGGGACCTAAGTACCTCTACAAGGAACATCCCCATGGAAGTTGTATATAAACAGCACTTCTGCCACACCTAGACAAGTGCATGACCTATGCAGCATGTACAGTGCCTCTTAGTGGTACTTTTTGTTAATTTGCAATGGAGTGCACATGAAAAGCAAGTAGTATTAAGGAACGCATTTTTTTTCATAGAACATCTCTTCTTAACTAAATGTATTGTGCAATAGCAATATGTTATAGTATGGTGTGGGGAATGTCAGACTTACCCAGTCTAGAGATATGTAGCCCCTTAGGCTTCACCCTTGGCTGATGAAACTATGTAGGTCATGGGTAAATCCAACATCACCATATTTGAGGTATGACATACTACCTATGAATTACAATGTTGCATTTGGTATGTCTGTCCTTCAAGTTGCTCAACTTTTCTTATGGGACAATATACACTCTCACAAAATATTATATGAGGAATAAGATTTACTTGTAGAAGGCTTATATACTCAGTTATGAGTGCATTCCATTCATAAAAGAAAAAAAAAGGAAACATCTCGAACATGAAAGCAGTGAAATCTAATGCATGAGTTATATGTGTTTTTTTATTACTGAATGCAGCATTCAGAAATTAACTTCACTGATATGTTTGTCATAAAAACTGACATCAAAGAGAAAAGTGATAACCACTGGGAACTACCCATACCACACACACCAAATATCTTCACATATTATGTTTCATCCCTGGCTGGAAGGCTTCTCTCATTTTTATGTGCATTTCCCTGAATAATGCAATTACAATTAAGCTGACTCTTGCACATAAATCAAGTACTTGGCAGAGAAAAACATATAAACTAATAAAGTCATTAAGTGCTTTCATCAGCCTACAACCTCAAGAAAATTGTGAAAGATTGCGACAGTGATGAAGGAGCTCAATAATTTGCTACTACCATTTCAAAAGCAGACTATTTAGAAAAGTCTAAAAAGATTGGATTTCACTCGCAAATGTTAAAGGAACAGAAGAGCTTGACTGCTGAGTCTTTGAAAGGAATTCCACTCCAGTAGTACAACGTCAGGCATAATCGCACATCTTACAAAGCTTTTCATAATCACCCATCCTAAAGAGCTGTCATCTAGTTCTGAGAAAATTACACAGTGAAGGGAAATATGAATGGGATTACGAGAAAAGCACGAGGCATGACATTTCAAGGGACTAGGTAATGTAAACAACATTTTAACACATTCTCACTTGAAAAATCAGCCAGTGCAGTGCAGTTTGTGTGCACGATTATATATAATGTTACAAGTGTATATGCCTTATACTGCCTTGGCATACCACTTAATAACCCACGTATTAACATCAACACAAAGGTGAGTGGTATTTCTTACTTTTTTAAAACTAATGACCACAAATGCATAGATCACAAATGATGAACCTATAGCTATTTAGGAAGAAGGCAAAGTGGAACTGGAATAAAATCAGAGTAAATAAAAATGCATCACTATGACTACTTTTCTAAAAGATAAATATTACTAGTATGGGTAGACAGCATTATTATTACACCTTCTGTATGTTGTAATTTCTCATCATATTACAACAGATGAACTCAACAACATATTATGTAAATAGTATGCGACTTAGATTCAGTTATTTGTAAAGCTCTGTACAAGTACATTAGCTACTGATCGCATGTTATTTCCAATTTGCTGATTTCTTTGACTGTATTTCCTTGTGGAATGTTTCTCCCTGAGACTCCACTGAAAAGGGTATCTACCCAGCTAGACAAACATACGTACATTCATGCATACATACATACATAAATTTGAGAAAAACATTTGTAAAAGTAACATACATAACTTAGCCTAGAATCATTATATAAAAATACAAATGATCTCACTGTTGGTACTGCTCTAAAAATGGTATCTGTGAGTATATCACATAAGTGGTGACTGTTGCCAATGGAGTAATTTATATGGACACCTGGGCCTACATCTCAAGAGAAACCCATGGCTAGAGCAGGAGAATAGTGCTGCTTTAAGGAGAATTGCAGGCCATTTACCTGTTTATTTTTAAGTAAAGAAATGTCACATTCCTCTACTTTAAAAACAGATAAACAAATAAGTAAATATGTGGCCTGCAGCTCCCTTATTCAAAGAAGACACACTTTTGGTGCCATGTGGGGAGGTCATGTCCACTTAAACAGTCAATTTGTACATTTTATGTGCATTGCCACCCTATAGTCAGCCTGACTCATGGGGCAAGAAAGAGCAGAAAGCCCATGAATATTAATATTAAAGAGATGGCAGTGATGAAAAATTACAGCAACAGTGGTAGTGTGAGGTTACGTTTTTTGGTTTCCAAGCAGCTAGATACAGGTAGTGTATGACTTTGCATTTTTGTCATAATCAGACATTTTAGGTGTACTTAGTTAACAAAGTGGTTATAACTGCTGGGCGGGCATTGGGGTTGTCTGTGGATGGAAGTGTCTTCTCATTTGCTCATTTTGTACAATCAATCTGTCTTTTCAGAGCTAGTACACATTTGTGTGAAGTAAATCAGAACACTTTACTGTTGATACTACATGTCTGTGTGATACAAACTTGAAATACACAATAGTGGTCTTTACTTATATCACAATCAGATATCTGAAGTGTACACAATCAATAAAGTGGCTGTAACTCCATGTGTGGGGGTGGGGGGTGGCTGTGAATAAAAGTAAATTACTCTCTTGTCATTTGCTCATTTTAAACAGTCATTAATCTAGCTTTACAGGACTGGTGTACATTTCTGTGAAATAAGTTTGAATACTTTACTGTGTGTTTATGTGGAACAACCCTGCACTACATTATTCTGGCTACTGTTGTATTTATTATTATTATTATTATTATTATTATTATTATTATTATTATTATTATACCATATTCAAGCATCTAAGGTGTATACTGTGAATGATGTGGCTATAATTGCTGGCACTTGGGCAGTACATGGATGAAAAAGACTGATCCTGCTATCATGATCAACTAAACAGCCATTAGTCTGGCATTATAGGTCTAATGTGCAGTTGTGTAAATTAAGTTGGATACTTTACTGTGGCTATTGCTTTTATTACAATCTGAAATGTGAGGGGTAGACAGTCAGTAAAGTAGTTGTAATTGATGGAAATGGACATTGGTAAATAATTATTACAGCAGTTGTTTGGTCTTTTGTGGAAAAAATGTTCTGAAATCAGTAGTTTTATTACTAGTTAGTAAATTTTTGTTTCGTTTTCTTGCTAGAAAAGTGTCCAAGACTACTTAGAAATAAAACAAACACTCAAACATTTTTTGTTTTATTAAACAATACATATAATTTCAAACTATCTGGTAACTAAGTACAGTCAATCTCTGGGCTAAGGACGAGATCTGTTTTTTAGTCTGTCCTTAACTCAAATTTGTATGTAAGTCGAAACACGTATGTGGAACGTTGTACTGTACTGTACTGCAATACAGTACAGTACAGTATAACATTCCATACAAACAAAATGTTAAACTTACCTCTTTTTGAGCTTCACTTTGCATTTCTGTACTATAGGCATCACCCACAAAAGTTTTCTACTCTTTCCTGAACTTTCAGACCTCTGTCAGACCTCCTACTGTCACCTAGACCGTAGTGAGCCACAATGTCATTTTCCCATTCTACTGTACATTACAGCAACTGCTTCAATACTGTGTACTGTAAAAGCCAGCAGTCTTGACCAATCAGATCAGCAACGCAGCAATCTCTTAACCAACTGGATCACTTGTTCTCCATGAAGGTGGAAGTAACTGCCCTAATAAGATGTGTAAGCAGCTTCATGAATGGGGAAAAGGAAAGTACAACAGAATTCTTAATTTTAAGGTAAGATTTGGGCAACTTTAAAGATTTTTATTTATTTTCAAATTATTTCCGACACTGAGGCAGCACGTACTTATCTATGGGTTGTCTGCAAGTCGAATGTCTGTAACTAGGGGACTGCCTGTATACATATAAAATAATGAAGAATGTGAATTCAAAATTTGTTCATACCTCTCAGCTGCACAGATTTTTACAGACTGTTCAGCCTTTTACCTCATATTTTTGGTCTATTTCTCATAAAATGTTGGTTTTCTGACAAATTAATGGAAAATCATTGAGGATTGAATTCTGAAAATAATGACAGACATTTGAGTTTCACACTTCATACCATTCAGAAAATTTATGTTAATGCAAAATATATTGCCGTATCAACTTTCTAAGTTTGTAAAAGCAATATTTAAATGTCCCTAATTTGGGGTCTTTGCCTCCTCCCACTATGAATGGCTTTGTCCAGATTTCTTGCTCTAAGAGGTTATTTCTTGCACTAAGAGGTTGAGAGATAAATAGCTGGGTCACTCCTGCAAAGAGACACTAGTGCCTAGGAGGCTCATAAGAGTAAAAGAATGGAATGCAATACAAGTCAATAGATCACTGCTATCAAGCAGTGTCATACAAGGCATGTTTCTGCCTGGTATCAGGAAAGCATGTTTCTTGATTGTAGCCAGTGTGAAATAAAATTAAAGGCAGGTTATATGTAGACCCTATATTTTGGTCTTTATTTTGTACATCAACTTAGTATGGATATGCTTTCAATATATTGATTACTGGTCATGTCAGAAGTCGTAGGTTGCTATAGTACCATTGATATTACTGTATCAAATGTTTTGTAGACTCTGAGCACTAGGAGCACATCAGAAGTTCAGGAACTTGACAAAAAAATCTCATCTGGTAGTCATACATCCAGATTGATAAACAGATGTTATCTATTTTTAATGGCTGTGATACATCTGTATCAATCTGGGCATATCTAGTTTCTCCATCTAAGTGCTCTCAGACCATATATATGTGTGTATATATATATATATATATATATATATATATATATATATATATATATATATATATAGTTTACTATCATTTTACTGAAGTCCACTCTGTTGAATGATTGTATCTTGGCTCACATCTGCGAAAAGTCACATTGTCAAATCCCAGTATAGCAGAAATACATACCGAATTCGACCTAGAAATAAGCGTTAACATGGGTCGAGATAAGGGTGAGAATTGTACATTGGAAATATTACAGTTCAACATTTTTAACTTTTTTATTTTTATTTTATTTTATTTTAAATTTGCTATCCAGTAAAGTCCGACTGGACACAGGTCCCTTTTCAGCGGAGGCCCGGGGAGAAAAGCTCCACATACAGTACAGTACAAGTGAGGATTTCCTTTACATCTATTACTACAATTCAACATGCAATATTCAGATATTAACAACTTGTTATCAGGACTATATACAAGGACATAACAGACTAATTTCGGCATGTAGTAGACAGAGTTAAACATTTCTGGTATGTCTACATTACAGTATGCAATATAATCAGATTTTAACATCTTGTTCTCAGGACAATATACAAGTAAGTTACAGACTCATTTCAGCATGTAGTAGACAGATTAACATTTCTGGTAGTCGGTTTATATGCAGTGGTACTTTGTGATATTAGAATTAGTACAGTATTTGAGAAAAAAGTACAAAAGGTTTGAAAAGGAGTTCAATCTGACAAGCCCATATGTTTGGGGTAGAACGGGTATATCTGGGTAAGTAGAGGAAGTTACTGGTTAATTTTAGCAGATGAATTCATGAATTCATGCAACAGTGCAGTGGTGTGGCTTACCCTGGGGTGACACAGGAGCAGAACCAGTTGTTTGAATAGTGGCGTTTAAGGAGTCTTTTAAATTTGGAGGCAGAGGTTGTAGTAGTAATGTGATTTGGGAATTGATTCCAAACTCTGGCTATGTTGCAGACAAAGAGAGAATTACCAGCATCATTTCTGTGTTTGATGACATTTATAAGGTTTTGGTTACTGGATCTTAAGGTTCTGGTAGTTGTGTAGGGCTAAATTAGATGCTGTCGTGATGGGGTTTTGTTGGGCAGGTAGTACAATTTGTGTGCTGTAGAGAGTTGATTAAGTAACAGTAGTTGGGGGAGCTCAAGCCAGTTGAGCTGCTTTAGGGCAAGACAATGGTGGGATCTATGAGGTGCCTCTGTTGTGAACTTGGCAATCTTGTTGTAACAAGATTCCATCTTGTTAAGTTCGGAATGGCGCAGATTTGTCAGTATGGGGGAGGCATATAGTAAGATGGATAAGAGGTGGGTCCTAGTGATTGTGGATTTTGTATTTTTGGTCATGAAATGTTTGCTTCCATAAAGGAGACCCAGCTTTTTGTTTAACTTCTTGATTGTTTGGGCTATGTGAATGCCAAATCTGAGGTTGTTATCGATAACTACCCCTAGCAGTTTTGTGTGGGTTGTTGGGGTGATTGTGATGTTATCGTTGGAGTTTATGATGAAATCATTACTTAGCTGTGGAGGTCTACCAGGGCCAAATAAAATTAGGCTGTTTTTTTTGGGGTTAAGAAGAAGTTTTATATTGATGAACCATGCTTTTGCTAAGGTAAAGTTTTTTTTGAGTTATGGTTTGTAGTTCATTTATGTTTGGGGCAGTACATATAATGGTGGTGTCATCTGCATATTGTACTACTTTGGCAGAGAGTGAGGATGCAGCTATCTGGTTTGTAAATAGGGAGAACAGCAGAGGACCAAGAATGGACCCTTGAGGGACACCGATGGATACTGGTAAAAGGGAGGACAATTGGTCTTGCCATAGCACTGCTTTCTGTCGACCTGATAGTTAGCTACTGAACCATGATACAGTGGAAGTGTGTATGTTAAGGGTAGTAAGTGTTTCAAGAAGCATGCTATGGTTTACCATGTCGAAGGCTTTAGATAAGTCTAGGAATATGGCAGATATGAATTGTCCCTTGTTTCTGTGGTGACTGACTAAGTTGGTAAAAGAGAGTAGTGCTGTGGTGGTGCTATGGGAGGGTCTAAAGCCGTGCTGAGAATGAGATCGTAGGTTATTTTTCAGGCGGTACTGCATTAGTTGAGAGTGAACTATTCTCTCCAATATTTTTGATAAGGGTGATAGAATTGCTATTGGCCGGTAGTTGGTAAGCTCTAGGGATTTGCCTCGCTTTTGGAGTGGGATTACATGTGATATTTTCCACAAGGTGGGTACTGTGGCTTCAGTTATGGGCCTGTTTATGAGAACAGATATAAGATAGGCTATGGATTCAGCTGTTATCTGAAGGAAGTCAGCTGGGAGTTTGCCTGCTGCTAGTGTTGTTGGTTTAAGTTTTTTCAGGAGTTTAGTGATAGTTTTAGTGGATACTGGGTGTAGGGAAAAGTTAAAGGAGTTGTTTTGTTCTATGGTGTGGGTATGGGTGGGATTTGATATGAGGTTGTTAATACTATTTTGGGTGTTGGCTAGAGTTTGGATTGTTTCAGTAAAATATCTGTTAAAATGTGTTGGGATATTAGTGTGGTTATTTGGTAATACAGGGGTGGGGGTGGTAGATTTTCCAGGGTGAAGTAAACTATTTATTGCGGACCAGAATTTCTGTGGGTTATGAGCAAATTTGTCTTGCATGGTTTTATAGTAATTGTCTTTGTCTAGCTTAATCTGTTTTTTGGCTTTGTTGCAGAGTTCTAAGTAGATTTGTTTCAAGGAGGAGGTTTTGCGTTTATGAAATTGTACCCAAGCTTTATCCCTATCTTTCATTATAGTTTTTGTCTCTTTTGTTAGCCAAGGGGTATAATTTGTTTTGGCTCTAATGGTTGTGGGTGGTGCATACTCATTTAGGATTTTGAGGAGGCTGAGTTAAAGTATTGCATAGCTTCATCTACAGGTAGGTGAGTTAGGGGAGTCCAACACTGTATTTTAGTGCGTTGAGTAGGTCATTAGTTTTGAGGTTCCTTTTGTTCCGTATTATCTTTAGAGTGCGGAGAGTGGTATGGTGGGATCTGTTCCTAATGAGGTAGGTTGATTGGTGGCCACTTAGACTGTCTGGGAGACAGCCTGAGTGTTGTGTGAAATTAGGGTTTGATAGCAATATCCAGTCTAAAATGGACTGGCATTTGGATGTCTTATCAATTCTAGTGGGGTCAGAAATAATTTGGGTGAAACCATGTAGGTTTATATGGGAGGAGGGGTTGTGACTGGAGCATTCAGCCCAGTCAATATTAAAGTCTCCTAGTAGTATGGTTTCCTGTGGGAGGGAGGGAGGTAGACATCCAGTATAGCAGGTTTTCCAGTGTGGTAATGTTATTGCCTGGTGGAATGTAGGCACCTGCAATAATAATATCTTTTTTGGAATTTAGTTTTAGTTTAGCAAATATTATTTCTGAATCTTTTGTATCATGGGCATTGAAGTCAAATAGTTCTATGTTGAGATGACTTTGGAAAACTATGGCTACTCCTCCACCTTTTTTCCCTGTTCTATCATTAAGTATAATATTATACCCAGGTGGAGTGATCTCACTGTCATGGTGTTCTGGCTTAAGCCAAGTTTCAGTTAACACCGCTATCTCTGGTTTGTATAAGGCTAGTAGGGCATGTAAGTCTTGAATTTTGTTGATAATACTTCTCACATTTATGTTTAATAGGAGGAGAGAAGAAGTAGGCCTCTGGAATATAGCATCTGTCGGATTTAAATTAGTTGTGTCTAAAGAGTTGGGACCTGGATTAGGGTGTATATCTCCACAACAGAAGAGATTATGGAGTAGGTGGAGACAGAGTCTATGAAGTTTGTGTAGTACTTTGGCCTGTTTTTGGGAAGAGTGGGGGTTAGTTTTATATGTTGGTTTGTTAGAGTATGAAAGAGGTTGGAAGGAAGTGATATTGGATATTGATATAGGGCAATGTTTTAGTTTAATGGAAGTGGTTGTGGAATCTGTTTGCCATTGTGTTGTGCTGCTCATATAAAGTTCAGTGTGGTATGAGGTCAGGATGGAGAGGAGCAGTAGAGATATGGTGGTTAGTAGGTATGTTACTAGTCTTAGAGATTGAGTAGAATGTAGGGAGTGCATCTTAAGTGGATTCGACCAAGTGCACTTCAGTAAAATGATAGTAAACCTATATATATATATATATATATATATATATATATATATATATACACACACACACACACACACACACACACACACACACACACATATATATATATATAGATAGATATAGATAGATAGATATATATATATGCCATTTGGTTTGTTCTCTTGCACCAGAACTATTCCTAGACCACATTGACTCCCATTCTCTTATAACTACTGTAGACAAATTAAATATTCCAGAGTTAGTGAATTTGTTGCAAGTTTTTCTGAACTCAAACATTCCTTCTGGTTTCAGTGACTAATTCTATACCACTAAAAGCTTCCTTAAGGTATAGTAACCTTTGACATGCTGGGTATAACTCAGGATAAATACTACACAATTCCAAGAAATATTATGATGATTTGCAAATCCTCTAGCTTTGACATAAGCATAAAGGGTTTCACGTTTTCAACATCAGTTTTCAGACTCTTTTAAATAAGAATAGGACCCATATATTGCAAAGAAGCCAAACAGCCTGAGATTCATTCCAATTCAGTTGCATTGTCTACTATCTTGGAAAGATTCAGCAGGTTGAATAATCTCAAATCATGCACCTGTTTAGTTTCACCCAGATTATCAGTTATATCAAAGTGTTTTGTCAGTATATAGTACTGCATCATGGCATCTGGTTAGTTAAATACCACAATGCACTTTGTACAAGCCTATTCATATTTATTTGGACCATTTTTACTAATAGGTTTCATAAACTTTTGATTAAAACCATGGATCAAATAAATTTAGTGTTTCCCTGGGTGACATCATGTAAGATGGACGTCCATAGACTTAATGGATGTCTCTTTGTGCATTTGCAACATGCATCCATTAAAGTCTGTGGAAGCCTCTCACACTTTTCCTCTCAGTTGATGTCACTAAGGTTAAAGATCAGTGTTAAACCTCACTGTCATTAATGTATGGAATATAAATTTTATGATTTTTTTTTCTTAATGCCTGAAGAACATCTGCTGATAGAATGAACATACAGACTGATACTTTATTAACCACAAATAGTAGTGTAACAGGAAAGTCACAAAACCATGACACAACACTTTAACTACACCACCCAGGCCTTCTACAATTCTCACCACTGCTCTTTAGAATGCCTTAGGTGCAGACAAAATATTAAAATGGTAGTCTGTGAAACCTTTTCCTTCCCAGTTGTACACTGAATATTCCCAGCTCTGAATTAGTTTCATCCAGTTTAAATTGCCATAAACCCTATATAATATAGAAAAGTATTTGGTAGTGGGTATTGGTAATATAAGCCTTTCCACTATCAACAATGAATATGGCTCTCTGCAAATCACTTTGCTCAGATCATGAAGGTCTACACAGATTCTAAACTTATTTTGCTTCATTATCAAGACTTTGTCTGTTTAACAATGATACCAACAGTCTCCATTCTACAACTAAGATCTTATCATATCCCAGTGCAATGGATACTCTTGTAGGAGTGTGGACTATTGCAACAGACAACTCAGATCAGCAAAGAATGCAACATACTTTTACATAATATCATCACTAGCATCTGATTTTTGCAGTTTTGCAGTTATTATGCTCTGTTTGTTTTTATTATGTGCTTATTTAATTCTCAGACAAGATAAAATAATATATCGCCTTTAACATTAACACATTTCAGGAAATTACAACATTCATGATGCCAACTGCACAAACATGCATGCACTTTTGCACTCATATCCTGTGAATTCCTTTCACCATGTCAAGTTTTTCATCTGTCAAATGGATAAATATATTTTTTTTTTCACTGTGTTTTCCAAAGACACAGCTTGAAATAGCACTTGTCAGCATTATCCAACCCATAAGCATCTCCCTACGTTAATATGCTAATTTACTCACTTCGCTTAGCAATATCAATGCATGAAATGTAGATTCTGGAAAACAGTATATCCTGCTCCTCCATCAAGCTTAAGGACAACTGAGTTGCCATAAATATGCCAGGTTATTTAAATGGATATGTCACTGATACGTTATTCAGTCCATTTACTGTTCTTGGTGCTGTCTATGGTATGGGTTGTACTTTGATTTTGCATTTTCTGCATTTCACCAATGCTCACAAATACTTAATATTTTTTTTCTTATTCTTCATGCTACAGCTTAGTCAATTTCTTTAACACTCCGACAAAGTGGCTCCTGTTACCACACAGTCTACATTTTTGAGTAAACACTATGCACTTTCTCGTCTCATGCCTGTACAGTGGCACATCTAGTACAAGAAGCCTAGGTATTAACTCCATACTTCCACCACAAAGTATTCTGGGTGTCCCATGGTTTTCTATCTTGTTATTTCCATTATAAATGTGTGTTTCATTTCTGCTTTATAATAACATTAACCCTATCAACAATTTCAATCTTACATTTCATTTCATAAGTTCCTCCAGATGCATACTCATATTATTCACTCTGCAAACATCCAGTGCTCTATCTTAAGTCATTCCTGATTCTTTCCACAATCAGTTCCTTATTTTAGCATTTTGATGCTGTGTATAACTCTATTTTTGATCAATAAAACCTACAAGTATCCAGACTGACAATTCGGTCATATAAGCATCTATAGTCTCCTGGATTCCTTTTTTTCTTGTAATAAATACAGCTCTGACAAAGACTTTTCTCTGGCTTACACCACGTCAAAACACTGCTCCAGTAGTCACAAACCTCAATTTTATTAAAAATTTAAGTACTTTTTGGGGGAGCTCAGTGCAAGGACCCCAAACAGTTATGAACTGGACGCTAAATACTAACTTACTAAAGCTTAAAGATGTTTCACAAAATATCATAGACATTCTTACCCAAACTTATAACAACCTAGAAGTAGTAGATATACCATACGACAGTCAATAGCAAGCTACAAAAGCCACTATTAGGGGTATATTAATTCAAAAAGCTGCTTTCTATAAAAAATTAAACAGAGAAAAAGTCATAATAATAGAATCAAAATTAAAAAATATAGAGTCAGAACTGCAAATAAATTATTCACCAGTACTTGAAAGTCAAATGGTTACGCTACAAGGACAACTACGTGAAATTCAAACACAACAGTACTCAATCAATGAAATTAAATTCCTCCACAAATATGCCGAATGGGCTCAATCATCCTCAAAAGCACTGGCAAGAATCATAAACATTAAGAATCTTCCTACCAAAATAAAGCAACTAAATCATAATAACAAACCTTTAGAGACAGATGAAGAGATCATTGCAGCTTTTGAAGAGGTATACCAAAAACTATATGGCCCCCAAGACCAGTTTAATGAGTCATTATTTCATCAATTTACCGAAGAGTTACAATTTCCAGTACTGAATGAGACACAAATAAATAATCTTAAAGTTCTCTTAAGTGTAGAAGAAATCATTGCTGCTGTAAATAAGTTAAAACCAGGTAAATCACTAGAACCTGATGGTTACGTAGCGGAATTTTACAAGACTTTCAGGAAACAGTTAGCTCCTATACTATTGAAAGTATACAGATACATAATAAAGTATGGTACCAAAGACCTGTATATCAATAACTCAAAACTATATTTATACCAAAACCCAAATCTGATGCATCAAACCCAAATAACTACAGGCAGATAGCACTCATAAATATTTATATTAAATTTTTTTCTACAATACTAGCTAGTAGAATCAAACAAATTCTACCTCACATTATATCTTCTGAGCAACTAGGCTTTATGAACAACAGACAAATATATGACAACACACTTACTATTGATTCAATCATTAGTTTAAAAGCGAAGGATAAATGCCTTAGCTATGCACTGTCAGTAGATGCAACCAAAGCTTTTGATAGAGTAAATTTTGATTTTTTATTAAATATACTCAAGAAATTTAGTATTCCCGAGGGCTATATAAACATGGTTAGGGCTTTATACAAAAATGCCACAACAACACTATCTATACATAAAAAGCAATCAAAGCCTATTCAAATAGTGAACGGTACAAGGCAGGGATGCCAACTATCTCCTTACCTGTTCAATATATACATAGAACCTCTGCTGCTTAAAATATCACAAAGAACTTACCACCATATTATGAATATTTCCAAAGTCCCAATAAAGTATGCAGCTTTTGCTGACGATCTTAACATTTATTTTGAATTCCCTAATACTGATTTAAATAAGATACTAAACTCCATTGAAAAATTCTCAAAAATATCTAATTATGCGATTAACCCTAATAAATCCTTCATATTCCCTATGAATACTCTAGGACATAAGGAATTCTATTTCCCTGAAACTGAAATTACAGTCAATTATAATCTCAAATATCTGGGTATTATGCTCACTCATCCCCAATCTGACATGACTAAAAACAACTTGTTTAAAACCCGGTCTAACATCACTGAAGACACTAAGAGATGGTTAAACCTCAATCTATCTCCACTAGCTAAGGTGGCCATAGTTAAAATGAATATTCTTCCAAGACTATTGTTTCATTTTAGTGCTATTAACCAAAATATACCAACAAACTTCTTCTCCAAACTTGAAACACTACTGGGAAAGTTTATTTGGCATCCAAAAAGTACAAGAATAAAATACACTAAATTAACATTACCCAAACAAAAAGGGGGCCTAGGCCTACCTGAATTCCAAACATACTACAACATATTAAACGCTAGTTGAAATATAAATAGCAAATTTTGAACCATCCAACAAAGCATGGTATCTGTGGAAAAATACTGAAGTTCAACATATTTTGTATTCTGTATATAAAGGGTTAAGCAGAAAAATGTTCACTGCGTGCAAACTGAAATGTTCTGGAAAATGTTGATCACTGAGGAATGCAGAAGTTAATCTTAAACTGCTGATAAGAAAGTTAATGGTGCAAGAATAACTGTGGTACTGACTGGTAAAAACAAGTAATCAAACTATCACTTCTAATGAATGTTTTGTGTGCTACGTGTGTGTACGTGCAGAAGGGTCTATAAAAGCAGAACTCAAAGTACAAGTAGCCAGACTGCTGGCATACTACTATCATGTAGCAGGTCTCCATGCATGTAAAATAAAGCTGTTTTACTTGCTTACAAGAACTTGGTGTGATTCTTCCAGAATATGTTAGAAGAGTAAAATCTTTCGACATAACTGGCGCCCAATGTTGGGGCGGCCCTGCACGGCATGAATCGAACAAAGAGAGGCTGAAAACCTGCGCAGGTGGAGAGAGATCAGGCTCTCCTCGAACGAAAGACCTCCAACTGAAACAGGTCGAAATTAGAGGCCAGTCACTCTTTCCAGATTCAATCCGTGAAGTGGCAGCGAAACAGGGCGGAGGAATCACAAAGGTAAGCAAAACGCTATTTTTTTGTTGTTTCTGATTGGAATTTTTGTCTAAATTTTAAGGGACTAGTCAAGGGAGAAATTTAATTTTCTCAAAGTATAAGGAGTATATATGAATAGATTCCATATACAAGAGATCTCAGGAACAGGAATAGTTTCTCGTAAGAGAAATGGGAACAGGAACCAGTTACCAAAGGTGACGACAAAACTGAAGATGAAAAGTTTATGTTTGATTTACACCCAAAGAACGTAAAATATTTAGATAAATGGAAAAAAGATCATGGGTTTAGTGGATGTTTAAATAAGTCAGAATGTCAAAATCTAGTAAGATTACTGCGCAAACAGGCAGGAAATAAGACAAGGAATCAAAAGAAGGTGGGGTTTCCCCAGGCACAGAAATGGCTGGAGGAAGCAAATAAGAGACATAGGGAACAAAATTTGAAAAAAGGGTGTGGTAATTCAAGTGAAAAAGATGTGTACTTTGTTCAAAAGGAAGATAATGAAACTTCCACAGTCAGTCGTAGTCACCAGAATCCCTCGGCCCCTCCCATCCAGTATCCAGACCCTGCACAGGTTATTGAGGTGCCCCCCGACCAGGACCCACCACAATACCAGGCTTTGGTGGGTGGCCCCCCCACGCCAAGTATTATATTACAGAGAGAGCCCGACAACACTCTTGACTTACGCAGCGGAAGTATTAGGAGGGAAGGGCACTGGAAAATTAAGGAAAAGGTAGATCAGGAAGGAGAGGAATACCCGCTGATAGAAGTGGCAAATCCTCAAGCAGGCGCAGAAGGCGAGGGTCCTACAATATTGGTCTACCGACCGTGGACCCGTGATGACATCCGAAAAGTGGTAGAGGGGATTCCCCATCCGAAAGTAGATATGCGTAAATTCCGTACAGACGTAGGGAGCATGAGAATGAGTTATAGATTAAACGCTGTAGAATTTGAACAAGTAATAAGGCAAATCCTAGGACCAGATTGGCACCTTATTTGCGGAAGTTGGGACCACCTGCTACCAGGGGAAGGAGAAGCCTTGCCGTTTAACTCCGAAGTGTGTAGAACCAGAATAAAGACTCTCTTAGATAAAATAGAAGAACATTGGAAGCCCAAGGCAGATTGGACTTGCATTAATCAATGCGTTCAATCAGATGACGAAACCGTAGACAATTATCTACATCGTCTCACACAATGTTTTGATGCTCATAGTGGGTTGATTAAGGCAGAAAATCAGGAAAATGACTCGCCCTATGAACAGCAATTGAAAAATGCATTCCTAAAGGGCTGCAAGACAGCCATTGGTAACTTTATACAAAAGCATATGATCACACACAGGACAGCGCATCTACAGCCCCTTATGGAGTATGCTAGACATGCTGAGAAATACCTGAAGGAAAAAAAGATAAACAAGCCCAGACTTTTACAGTTAGTGAAGATGGAACTTTAATGTTAGTTCAAGGTTCCGCAAACCACGGAAGAGGGCGTGGCAGGGGAAGAGGACGAGGACGGGGAGGCGTAAGTCATTCTGAGGATTTCGAAGGTAGGCAAAAGAGGGGGGAATGTTTTAAGTGCAGTAAGAAGGGACATTTCGCCAGAGATTGCAGAGGACCGGAGAAACCGATGGCTGCTTTTGGTGGTACCGCATGACTATATGACGGTCAGAAAAACGTAGATGGGGAAGTAGGTACAAGTGAAGACGATGGGTGTGGACAGGAAATGGCAGAAAATGAGGAATATCAAATGGTAAATCTAACAGCACTAGCATCAACTATGCAATTGGAATCCCAACCAGTGATCACATTGCAAGTTGAGGGCCGAGACATAGAATTCCTTTGTGACTCAGGGGCTTCACGAACGTTAGTCAGAAGTACTGCCATATCATCCGATGTTACCTCGGATGAATATGTGCTTGTAAAAGCAGAAAATGGTCGTATTTACAAAGAGCCATTGTCCAAACCTCTGTGGTTTACCGACCCAGAGACGAACCAAACGATACGGTTCCTTGTAATAATTTCAAAAATCTGCCCAGTAAATTTACTAAGAAGAGATTTAATGCAAGTGTTCAGCATAGCAGCCGTCCCAACCTCCACTGGGATGGTGGCAAGGAGAATTGAACCAAATAGTGCAATGCTATTAGAGGGGCAGGGAGATCTACATTACTGGTATAGTAATGATTTGATAGAGACAAGCCCCCAGAGTGTAGTGACGGATCTTACAAATTTGGCATTAAGCAAATACGGAATAAAAAATCCGAAGGTGTCAGATCCATTACATTGCACAATGTATTACAGAAGATGTGCCGGACCTGATTTAGAATACGAAAAGAAATTTCTTAGCTTTAAAGTCACCAAGCTAGTATTGCATAGCCTTTTTTGGGACACACTAGGTAATTCTGCAGTCACATGTAGCCTTACAAGGGATATGCAGCTGCTGTATAAGAATGAATTAACCACACATATTTCAGTCACGGAGGGTGAAGGAATGTCATGGTACCTCGTGGGTAAGAAAATAACTGAATGGGTAGGATGGACACCAGAACAGTTGGCAGGTAAAGGCGTTCAGGTTCAAAAACTTAACTGGGTTACACAAGCCAGACCGACCGTGCACCTCTGGGAAGACGAACCGATACAATCCCCTGGGACATTATGACTATGTCTCCTTACCCCCATGGAGGAATCTCAATTGCAGATGATTCCAAACTCATTATGGTCACAGGGTCAGCACGATATCAGACTGATTAGAATGGCAGGACAGGTAAAGATTACACCCAAGTCAGAATTTAGACCTCATAAATGGCAGTATCCCTTGAGCAGAAAAGCAGAGGAGGGCATTTTACCAGTAATCTCAGCACTTTTGAAAGCTGGAGTATTAATTCTGTGCACAGACTCACCATGTAATACGCCCTTATTTCCAGTAAAAAAACCGGATGGGACATGGAGGATGGTACAAGACTTACAGGCAATAAATGCCACGGTGGTACCTCAGGCCCCCATAGTCCCGGATCCGTCTATTCTGCTGAACGATATCCTTCCTACGGATAACTACTTTTCTGTAATTGATATCAGTAATGCCTTTTTCTCTATTCCCTTGCAGGAAGATAGTAGATTTTGGTTTGCATTTACGTTTTTTGGGCAAGCGTTATACCTATACCAGGTTACCGCAGGGATACTGCGAAAGTCCGACCATCTTCTCACAAGAGATGTCCACCAATATGGCTCAGTTCCAACCCGCCCAAGGGTGCCACCTACTGCTGTACGTGGATGATATCCTCCTGGCCGCGACTACGGAAGAACTCTGTAAGTCCGAGACTATTCGACTACTACACTTTCTGGCACACGAAGGACATAAGGTAAATAAGTCTAAGTTACAATTTTGTAAATTTTGTAAATTTTTGTAAATTAGAAGTACGTTACCTGGGTTATACTATCTCTGGGAAGGGCAGGCGATTAGATGACAGTAGAAAGAATGCTATTTTACAAGCCCCCATGCCAACTACAAACAGGGAAATGATGTCCTTTTTAGGCATTACGAACTTCTGTCATAGTTGGATTCCCAACTATGCCGAAGAAGTGCACCCGCTATCAGACTTAATTTTTGCAATACCGATGGCGGCAAAAGATTTGCTGCACTGGACAGACAAGGCAGTACAGGCATTCACTAGAATCAAGCAACTGATAGCTGGGTCAGCGACATTGGGGTTTCCAGATTACAGTAAGATCTTTATACAGACTGTAGATTGCAAGCAGGGATTTATGACATCTGTTTTAATGCAAATGTATGGAGATAAGTTAAGACCACTGGCATTTTATTCTAGTAAATTAGACTCAGTAGCACGAGCATTACCACACTGTGTGCAAGCAGTAATTGCAGCCGCTTTGGTGGTACAAGCATCTGCCACATTGGTATTGTTCCATGATCTTACGTTAAAAGTCCTGCACTCCGTAGCAGTCATCCTTCTGCAGGACAAGTTAACATTTCTGTCACCTAGCAGACATTTATCTTGTATGCTATCACAGCCACACATGACAATTGAGAGATGCACTACCTTAAATCCAGCGACATTGCTACCCGTTGCTGAAGACGGTATCCCGCATGTATGTTTAGATCTCATACATTCTAAAGTTCTACCAAGACCGGATCTTAAAGATCAACCCTTACTACATGCGGACTGGACACTGTTTGTAGATGGGTCAGCACGCAAAACAGAAACAGGCACCATGCAGGTAGGGTATGCAGTTACTACTGCAACTCAGATAATAGAGGCAAGACCACTCCCCGGGAACTTATCCGCTCAAGCAGCGGAATTGATTGCTGTGACAAGGGCATGTCTCCTTTCGGAGGACAGGAATGTCACTATCTATACGGATAGTCAATATGCCTTCGCTACGGTACATGTGTTTGCTCAGCAATGGAAAAATAGGGGGATGGTTACAACCTCGGGGAAAAACATCATGCACAAAGAACTAATCCTTGAATTACTACAAGCCGTTCAAAGGCCACAGGGTTTGGCCATCTGTAAATGCGCTGCTCATACCCGTGCTAAGGACCCGGTATCACTTGGTAATGCCCTAGCAGACAAAGCAGCCAAAGAGGCAGCTATGTCCAGTACCTTTTCACTTGAAACCACACCTACAGAATTACAACCAACAGATAAGTTTGATTTACAAACCTTACAAGTCATGCAGGAACTTAGCACAGTACAGGAAAAACAACGCTGGACTAGGTATGGTGTTAGACAGAACAAAGGAATCTATGTGGGACCAGATAATAAATATGTTTTGCCTACTAATCTTTTTAGGTATGCAGCACTAGTCGTGCATGGCCCTTCCCATCTGGGCCCTGCAGCTATGGTTAGAATTATCCACATTACCTTTTGGATCAAGGGTTTCATTGCATATGCAAAACGTTTTTGTCTATCCTGCATAGTATGTGCTAAATACCACGGGGGAGGGGTCAGAGTTGCCCCGGCATCATTTCCAACACCCCCCTATCCATTTCATACAATATGTATGGACTTCATCGAATTGACCCCGGCACAACTAAAGAAGTTTGTGTTAGTGATAGTAGATGCATTTACTAAGTGGGTTGAGGCTTTTCCGGTGACACATCCGGATGCTCAAACAGTGGCTAAAATTTTGGTCAATCACATCGTCCCGCACTTTGGACTTCCTACACGCATCTACTCTGACAACGGCATGCATTTTGTCAATCAAATCATTCAGAAGCTGTCTACAGTTTTCCAAATTGAACTGAAACACCATTGTGCCTACCACCCACAGTCAGCAGGGTTGGTGGAACACCACAACGGCATTCTAAAAGGCAAGTTAAGAAAACTCATGGCCGAGACACATCAGTCTTGGATTACCTGTCTACCTCTAGCCCTCCTTTTCATGCGGACAACTCCCACCTCAAAAGGAGTCACCCCATTTGAGTTATTGTACGGGAGACCTTATTACATCCCGCAGTGGCAAAACTTGTTGCCTGCGGAACGTGAGGGGGGTGAGGAGATAGCAGAGTACATGAGGAAAATGCTGACCATTACTAACAGCTGGTTAACGAATGATTATTTTTCAGGTTCAAGAGACGACAAAATCACGGAAATCAGACCCGGCGACTGGATCTGGGTCAAGATCGTTAAGAGAAAGAATTGGGCATCCCCCAAATGGGAGGGCCCCTACCAGGTGTTGATCACAACTCCAACGGCAGTTCGGATTAAAGAAAGGTCCTCATGGATCCACCTAACGCATTGTAAAATTGTAAAACATTTTAAGTTAGATAAAAACTTGAATTCCCCTGAGGAACAAACAGACAGCAGTAACCATGAAGGACAATAATGAGAATAAGAGAAAATGGTTCTATTGCAATATTTTATTGTTTATAACTATTGTGATTGTAATATTTCTGTTTTGGCCATTTCTGTTTTTTAATGAAGCTAGCCATTCAAAAAGAGACAAACACACCAGCTGGCATCCAAACTTTAATACATATCAAGCGATTAAATATGCATATGCATCCTCAATGAATGTCTCAAATTGTTGGGTATGTACTGCAATACCTACTGTACATAGTGGCTTAATGTTAGGGACAGCCCTCTGGGAACAAATGATACTTGGAATAATTTGTTGTTTGAAACCACAGAAGTACCACTGAGAGACAAGGTGGCGCTGCCTCTTCTGGGGCCAAAACGGAACAGTGTGTTTTCAAAAGATTGAAAAAGTTAAGGTGGGGCTGAGCCAATGTAATTTGACAATAGTTCATAATTGTACCCTAGAAGGGCAGTGTGAGACCAAGTTTGGAGCTATAAAAAGACATCAATGTAAATGATACTAGTTTTGTTGAAAAAATGCTGTATGTATATGGCCTGTTATTTAAGGGCTAAAGCCAAATGGGAGTTATGAATTTCCAACCAATATCACCATCAAAACGAATGATTGTTATTTTATTTGTGGTAGGAAAGCATATAAATGGTTACCATATGGCTGGTCAGGAAGTTGTTTTTTGGGATATCTGATACCAGCTATCAGACATGTAAATGCCTTACCTCAAGGTAAAATACGAAATGCACGTTCTCTTAATAAACCTATTAATCCCGTAGGTAACATTGATGCGTCATGGATTTATCACCATGACTTGGCGCACGTCAGCAGCAAAGGACTCTCACATATGGACCTAGGTGATGATGTAATTGCTTGGGCTGGTATTTTGCCAGTGTATGGGACAGTAAAATCCATCTGGGAACTGAGAAAACTGTCAAAACTGTTAGAGACTCTGAGTAATGCGACATTTTCAGCGCTAGAATTGGTGACGGACGAATTAACGGCTATGAGAACAGTAGTATTGCAGAACCGTATGGCGCTCGATTTCACCCTAGCGGCGAAAGGAGGTACTTGCGCTCTCATACACGAGGAGTGCTGCTCATTCATTCCTGATAACGAGCATGCGATCCAGAGCCATCTTGAAATAATTCAACAAGTTTCTTAACTGACTAAACCTGGTCCAAACCCCTTGACTGACCTTTTCCAAAACCTGTTTGGAAACTGGGGTTCTGTGTTTATGAACATTTTAATTGCTGTATGCGTTGGTGCAGTCATATTTTTGTTGCTTGGCTGCTGTTGCATACCATGTATCAAAATGATAATATCAAAGGTTATCTCTGCCAATGCTACAAAAGCATATTTTTCTGATTATGAGAAGGTATAAAATGTATCTGGGATTGTGTAAAATAAACAGTATACAAAATGTTGTAAGGGGGGAAATGTGGAAAAATACTGAAGTTCAACATATTTTGTATTCTGTATATAAAGGGTTAAGCAGAAAAATGTTCACTGCGTGCAAACTGAAATGTTCTGGAAAATGTTGATCACTGAGGAATGCAGAAGTTAATCTTAAACTGCTGATAAGAAAGTTAATGGTGCAAGAATAACTGTGGTACTGGCTGGTAAAAACAAGTAATCAAACTATCACTTCTAATGAATGTTCTGTGTGCTACGTGTGTGTACGTGCAGAAGGGTCTATAAATGCAGAACTCAAAGTACAAGTAGCCGACTGCTGGCATACTACTATCATGTAGCAGGTCTCCATGCATGTAAAATAAAGCTGTTTTACTTGCTTACAAGAACTTGGTGTGATTCTTCCAGAATATGTTAGAAGAGTAAAATCTTTCGACAGTATCCACTATGGATTAAAATATATTACAATCATCTAATCTCATGCAATTTAAACCCTAGAGCAGTACCCTTTCTAAATTCTAAGACTTTAAAGCATCTTAAGATTCATCCCATAATAATAAGAAACAAAGTAATATTTAAAAAGCTGGTAGCCTCCCTAAATCTTAAAGATACTTTGGTATTGGGACAGCCAGTACACCTTAATCCTAATATTAAATTAAACAATACTATATTAAACTTGAATCAGTATCCAAAAATTAAAAATATCACTGTATGGGACCTATACCAAATCAAAAGTTTCTCAGTTGACAATATTAGACAAAAACTTGAAGTAAATAAAAGCTATAATACCATAACCAACCAATTAATATACTTGATTAACACAATTACTATGAATGTCAAAATAGACAACCAAGACATGCAGGTATATCAACAAATTATTAACCTGCTACTGTCGAGATCTAAAATGTTATCAAATACATATAGATTAATAACAAAAATTAGATATCAAGATGCAATTCTATATTCCAAATTTTGGGAAGAGAAAAATAATAAGATAACTGATGAACAAAAATCTGATGCTATTGAACTTACTTTGAAATTAACCCTCTTTAAAAAACGAATTTATACCCAAATTATGATAAATAACAATGCATATCACACACCACTTTTTCTTAGTAAAATTAATCCCTCTCACTCCCCTTATTGTACCATATGCCAAAACACTGTTGCTGACACCCTTCATATTTTTTGGAGCTGTAAAAATGTTTACAAGCTGTGGTGTTTTCTAAGAACCAAGTTAGAAAAAAGGGATACACCAAATCTAACCTGTCATGGGAAATGACAATTTTAAATATATTCCCTAATAATTTCTCATATGAAAATAAACACATCATAGTCACATTGTGTGCAAAGATCAAATCATATATAGCCCAAAATTGGTTAGATAGAAGTAAAATCACATGGGAAGAATTTAAAGGAATGGCTATAAAATACTTATTAGCCAGCAAATGAATTACAAAAAGTCAAAAAAAAAGCTATCTTACTATCAGAAACATTGGAAAATGCTTTTAGAAATCCTAGGACAAAATTGACTTATGACCAAGGGACTTCACCATCAATATTACTTTACATAATTAATGGAAACTAAAGGCAATTGTTATAGAAATACCCACAATAACAGTGTACAGGTCATGGCAAACACATATAAGATGAACATTAAGGTGACATCAATGTATATATTGAACATAGTTAGTACAAGACAGAATGATTAGTTAGGTAGACTAGAATATCTGGTTGCAATGTTTTAATGTCACATTTTCAATATGTTGTACAGTATCTTTATGTAAAGCACTTAAACTTTGTGGTTTTCCTGGAAAATCCTTGACAAGTGAAGTAACTAAATAATGACAGACATTTGAGTTTCATCATATCCTTCAGAAAACGTATAATAGTGTAAAATCCGTTGCTCTACTAACTTCCTAAGTTTATAAGAGCAATATTTAAAATTTGTCCCTGATTTTGGGATTTTGTCTCACATTATTTTTAATTTTGTTCAGATTTCTTGCCCTTAGAGGTTGAGAGGTATGGTGAGCTTTCATATAAGCCTAAGCAGTTCTATCCGTGTTACTTGATTGCTGAGATATTTGGAGAAATCTGAAAATTATGACAAAGTAAATAAATGTCACGTGATAATTCATTAGCTGTACCAGGCAGATGTCAAGAATTAATGCAGTTTTTCTGCCAAATATCTGGATTATATGTAGCATATTTTTTTTGGAATTATTAATGCAAATATGAAAAGTCCATATCAGACACCTGGAGACTTCATTGGGATGATCGTAGAAAAATCCCTGGAAGTGCCACTGGGATATGTTACTTCATAGTTATAAGTGTAATGGCTTACTGGTCTGATATTACATGTGGCTATGATTCTGTACTCAATATCATAGCAGAAAGAACAGTGCTGCACACTTTGAATGGTTCCTCTTCAAATGATAAGTCTGGCACTCTGCAGTGAAACTTTGCATTTTGATATCATATACAATATTTATAAGAAATGAATCATGGTGGTCAGGAAAAGTAACATCACTCAGGCATCATTTTCAGTGTCCAGACACTTTACTGCATCTCTAAACTGGGCATACGGCATGCTTTCCATTATAGACTATGCCAGTTCTTAAAGTTATAAGTCAATATATATTACAAAGACAAGGGGCCCAATTCCAAAAGACTTGCTCTCAGTTTGACTAATTACACTGAGACCAGTGCTTTTGGAATATGTCCCCTGTGTAAGTCTGTTTATAAATAGGCCTTACACTGAAGTAAGTCAGTTACACTGAGAGTAAGTCTTAATGAATCAGGGCAGACTTACACTGAGAGCAACTCTTTTGGAATCTGGCCTTAACAAAAGAGAAGTCACTCACTCTCTGTACACTATAGGGCAGATACTGTTTACTTTTATTTATGTATGTATGTATGTATGTATGTACATGATTATTTATTTATTTTACTATCTGGGAAAAAGCATGAGGGATATGTTTTGACTGAATGTCAATCCATGAGTTTCTGAGTTGGGGAAAGGCCATCAGCAGAATAGAGAGGAATACATAGTACTGTTGTGTGATCTCTGCCTACACCATCATCAGAACCATACATTGTCAGACTACATTCTCTCACAGGTCAACAGAGACACAGTCGAGCCATCTCACAGTTCTTCAGCATTGTACTTCTCACAATTAATGGCACAGCATATGTGTTTCTGATGTTCTGTTTACATGATGCACAGCATAGCTGCAACTGAATTAGTGCACTCTGCATTATAATAGGATGGAGAAAAATGCAATGCAATGTGAATGCAGACAAAATGTGTTTTTTTGGAATAAATATCTTCTGCATTACATGCTATATTGACTACTTCTTTGGCTCCCAGCTCTGCTGTGTACAACCAGTTCCATGAGTGCTGTTTAGAGTCCATTTCATTAAGACACAATGGTCTCAAGAGCTGATTATTTCTGAGTAAGACTATAGGATTTCCTCCTACAGAAAACAAATACAACCTTTTTACCAGGTAATAACTTTTCATATACAGCCATTATTTGACAAGATGTGCTCACAGCAACTTTGTTTTGCAGGTATCGTTAATTTACCTCACCCATAATCCAGTAATACATACATATCTGGCTGTAGTCTCTAAGGAAATTTTGCATGCAAAGCATTAGGCAGAGTTTGTTTTAAATCACTTTCTGTGAACAAAGCAAATTATTTACACAGTTTATTTTCAAATGCAGAACTGATGCTATTTTTCTCTTTTAGTCAGTAAAGTAGAATTATTATTAGTGCCAAAAGGCTGTGATAACATAAGAAATAGGTAACTTAATTAAAAGAGTGGTAAGATGTCTGTCCCTTTTGTACAGGGTCTGGGATTCACTTCTGCTGACAATTACTGCCTTTGTGGAGTATGAATGCTCTTTTTTCAGAGTACTCCAGTTTCCTATAAAAACTGGACTATCTGTTTGCTTACACTAAACTACCACCAACATATATATGTGTGTATGTATACATATATATATATATATATATATATATATATATATATATGTGTGTGTGTGTGCTTGTGTGTGTGTGTGTGTGTGTGTGTGTGTGTGTGTGTGTGTGTGTGTGTGTGTGTGTGTGTGTGTGTGTTTGCTGTTGCCTTTGTGGCAAGACTGTGTCTGAAAGAGGTCCACAGACCACCCCATTTTCACAGTTAACAAATGGTAAAATAACCAAAATAAAAGTAAATTACTGTTTTCTCCTTAAACATTAATTTGATATTGTTTAATATTTCTTTGAGACCCAGCATTTAGGTTATCAGTATAATGACTGCAATAAAACAAGTAGTTTTACATCCATTTTTCATAAAACAATATTTTATATGGAAGCCAGTGTATTTTTACTGATATAGAATCTCTTACCTAGTGAACATATGCTGTATGGTAAAACTTTTTGATATGACACGTTTCTGCACTAAATGGCAGGCCACTACCATAGAGGGCTAAAGCCCTGAGTACATCCCAGACTACCCAAGTTCAAACAATGACTTGGATGCTGGAAGGGCCAGAGATGAGAAAGATGGAGTGAGTGGCCATCATTGCCAGCTTACCTGTCTTGAATGGAGTATGAGGTGTCTTCCATTCAGTCAGTTGTCACCTACAAGCAAAGGCATGCATGTCACCAACATAGCTAGAGGCAGAGACAAAGAAGAAGGTCTGGCAATTCTAAGCCAGAGATGGTAGCCTGCACCAGAGTGTCTTTATGTACGTGTACGTTTGTGTGCGAAAGCTCACACACTCAAATGAAGGGCATAACATCTCCTGTTATAACATGGGTACTGATGGTCACCACCTGGGGGTTAGAGCAGTGATAGCAGTAAGGGCAAAAATTACCTTTATGCTGTCTGGATGATGGCTTCCCTGGTCACCTCCTACCTCACTGGAGATATCCAGTACAGGGAATGAATGTATTCAAGACAGACAGGTATTGGATAGGAGGGAAAGAAAGGTTACAGAAATCAAAATGGTTGCAAACTGCAAATAAGCTGCATTATGTGCTTCAGAAAACTGAAACCTACAACCTCAGCTAAAATATTATGCAGTTTTGAGCAAGTTACTTACCAGCTCAAGGGCTTTATCCCACTTGGAACTAGTCTGGTGTACATTTAGTGGTTAAAAGAAAATAAAAAAATACAACTTTAGTCTCTCTCATTGTATATGCACAAGGGGAGACAGGCTTTCTGCAATATTAATATATTTTTATGTGACAAGATAGCACAATCCATCTGGCCATTGATGCGGAGTTTAAGGTTGCAAGTTGTAGTTCCTGTGGTATAGGCTTCGATTCCCTCAGTTCTCATTTGCCTACTCTGTTAACTAAAGCAAGTCACTCAATCAGACATTGCTTCCAGGTCACCCCTGCAAAGGAACTGTGTGTCCAGTGGGCCTACCTGGTTACCACATGGGATTATTAATTAAAGGTATGAAGTCACTCAGGCAAACCTTACAAAGAGATGGCCTTGCTTAAAATGAAAAAAAAAAATTTCTGATATAATAACTGTGCACATGCACATAAACTTTTCATCTTTGAGAGAAGGCATGTCTTGACCTTTCACCCTAGAGGATATTAGTCATGACCACTGAGTCCTTTAGAATGCCTCAAGAATTTCAAAAACCTAGCACCTATAGGTAGTATTAGATCCTACTTGGGGAAAAAGCAGTTTATTTTACTTTGTTTTCTTAGATTCAGATGGAGTAAGGATTTTCAGATCTAATAGTAGATAGTAATTTAGGAGTACATGATCACCAAGGAGTATGATTCACAATTAGTTTAAATACAGCCTTATTCCAAACAAAGTGAAGTTTGTGAGCCTGGCTCCATGGAGCAGAGGAATGAAGACTTGATAATGACATCGATGACCTAGAACCAGTTAGTGCCTTGGACACTGAATGGGGGAGGGTGAGAATGATTAAGTGGTAAACTTCATGTCTCCCTTTAAGAGGGAGAAGAAAATGGTTCAGGAGAATAAGTGCACAGCATACAGCATATAGTCTAGGAATGGCTGCTGGGGTCTGCCAAGCTATGTTCGTGAGGTAGCCACTATGGGGTGTGTGCAGAAACGTACACATGAAGTTGAGACCTGCAAGCATATTACAATATTTAAAATGTTTCTGCTTATACTCTTGTGTGCTTTCTGTGAATATATTTTTCAGTAAATTGGTCATACATGCTAGTGCTTCTCCTCTGTGTGGATTCAGTGGCACTACGTTTGGTGCTATGTGTGTCAGTCAGCTGTCCTACAATCAGACAAAACAATAAAGAAAGCCATAGTAAATAGATGGCTACCAGTGAAGTACAACTGGGACAGTGCCGTGGCCACTCCTTTTCTGTTGTTTGTATAAGTGATAATGTTAATAACCTACAAGCAAATTATGCATTTTCTGAAACAAAACAATAAGTAACAAAGTTAATAGACAGAGCAGAGAAAGGATGGAAAGGAACTAGGGAAGATCTCAGAAATAGCTGACCACAGGTTAAATTCAGTGTGAAAAAAGCAAGATAATTTATCTGGGTAACAATAACCAGACATATGATATGCATTTGGATGGGAAGCTAGAAGCGCAATGAAGTATAAAGGAACTTTGGGCTATTCATACCAGAGGTCCTAAAGGCAGGTAAGCAGTGTGGCAAGCCTGCAAAGAAGGCAGGCAGAGTACAGACATAAATATTAAAGGTATCAGCACTAGAAACCAATAAGTTATTGTCCATATATACACACAGCTCCTGTTTCCCAATCTATATTATGATGTGCATTTCTGGAATCTTTATTGTGTGGTTGGAGAGGAGGATAACAAAAATGGTTCCTCGTCTTCACCAGAAGCCATATAAGGAAAGAGTATGAGAGCTTAATATGTATGTTCCTGAAGAAAGGAGGCAAAGCAAGGAAATGATAAAGACATTTACTTACCTCAAGGAAATATAGTGAATGCAGACAGGTCGAACTCTTCCAGAAAGATACATGGAACACCAAGAGGGTACAATGCAAAGTATACAATGGACGGTTTATGGGAGTTATAAACATTCTTCTTAACGAGGTTGTACTGTCAAGCTGAGAAGAAAAAAAATGAAAGAAGCTGTAGTGTAAGTAGCATCAGCAGTTTAACCGAAGAACAGAAGAGCAGCTATACTAAGTGAAAAAGTAGTCCTTCTCCAATGTCAAAATCATTGCTTCTCTGTGTCTACCTCAGCATCAGCAGCAGACTCCCCACATGAACTACTATACAATGAGAAATCAGGGCCTACAGGAAGATAAAGCTCAAAAGTACAGCAGTGGGGTTTTGCTTTCTCATGGAAAGATAGAGAAAGGTAAGTAAAAGGGCATAATTCATAAAGATCAACAGAAAAAAAATGACACCTGTTTAGCTGAAGACAAGTCATTTGATTTGCCGCAGTGCTTAGGAAGAGTTTTGTGTGTGTGTGTGTGTGTGTGTGTGTGTGTGTGTGTGTGTGTGTGTGTGTGTGTGTGTGTGTGTGAGTTTACTGATTTAAGTGAAGTACTAGAATCAAGGGTAGAGTACAGCTATCTGTATGAATGAGGGAAGGCATTGGCTGCCTGGCAATGGAGTAGACAGAATTTGTGAAAGCTGCCAGTTTCAGCTTCTCCCTGGTGTCTCTTCATCAGTTAACATGAAATGATCTTTGGGGAGACATTAAGTTGTAGGGGGGTAGGTGATATGGAGGTACAGACCCAGAGTAATGTTTTATTTACTGTAATGTCATTACACTTATTAATCCTTATCTTAGATACTGAATACACAAAAAGATGACAATGCACTGAGTAGAGCCTTCCATACTGCTGACCATGAAACTTAATTATAGTTTCCTGTCCTTCAAAAATAAAATGGGTAAAGCCATTCTTTCTGCACAACAACATATGCTACATGCAGCTTATGAAATAAAATCCCTAGAATTTACAGCACTTAGACAGAAAGCATTGCATGTAAGTAGCAAGTGGTGTACCTAACAAAGTATGTCAGTAAATTATATAGCTGTATCTTATACACAGGAAACTGAATCACCTTCACTGTTAAATTATCAAAATGAATCTTACTTCCACATTTTAGCTTCAGGCACACAGGAATTTTGCAGAAGATTTTCATGACTTCTTAATGAGTCATCACCTGCTGGCTGCTGAGAAAGATACATTTACATTACAGGGACATATGCAGGAAAAATAAATGCAGGACATCTGACACAAGCTTGCTAAGAAGAAACATTTGTTATAGAAAAGTGTTTTCAGATTTGATTTAATGATGTCTTGAGAAAGATTATGCTTCACTTCCTATGTGTTACTTTTGCAAAGAAGATATAAAATATACAGCAACAATGCCCCCCACCCATGATCAACCTTCTGGCTCTTACTTACCTCCTAACGAACCTTTAAATGCCTATTCATTAATTGCTGGCCCCCTCATCTTCACTTACAACCTATAAAAAAAAGATTATCTATCTGTGATCAGACTTAAGACATGCTGAGACCAAGCAGAATGCTTTCTGACAGCTAAAGAAAGTATATATACTGCTCCAGCAATCACTTGTAATATATTTCTTGGCCTGGAATGTTTAAGCCTGCTAAAGATGTATTAGTTACTTGGAAAGAAATTGTTACATTTATATGGATATATGATAATGGAACATTTTAAAACAAATGCAAATATAAAGACTGCAGCATAAATATAAATATTTACAAAGAGACATTAATGTCAATAGATGTTATTTGTCTTACTAATGCGTGGTCTTCATTTCACTTCACCATCCTTCTGTTTTTTTCCTGCTGAGGATCATGATGGCAGCAAGCGATGAAGAGAAAATAAAACTGCTTTTTGTCCAGCCTTAGATCCTAGTTCATTGTGGGGAAACCCAAGGCAAACCATGCCTCTCAAAAATTAACAATCCCTCCAATATATCCTGGGTCTGCACAGCGCCTTCTCCCATTAAGCCACTCCTAGCACAATTCCAGTAGGAGCCACCCCTAGGATGTCTATTTGTGCCCACCTTATTTGGCTCCTGTTGATGTTAATGAGCAGCATTTCTGCTTCTAAACTTCCCAAGATTACTAATCTATTTCATGCTGTCCATCAATAAGCCCAGTCAACCAACAAAGAAACCTGATTTCAGCTGCTCATACCCACAATCTCATTATTTTGGTCATTGTCCTCAGATCAAGGCCATTGTTGAGGATGGGGGCATAGACTGACCAATAAACAGAGAGCTTTGTCCGAGACTTCAACTCCTGATTCACCTCAACATTTTTGCTGAGAAACATCAAATCCCACAGATGTATAAAGCACAAATCCAAACCAAAAACATCCAAAGGCAACCACGCAGTGAGGAAATATCTGCTAATTTAGGGCTTTCAACCAAAGTCTTCACCTGAATAAAACAACATCTTTTCCAGCCACACTTAAATATGCATTTCAGTTTGAAAGGACATTTCTTCACTGTGCGGTTGCCATTGAATTCTTTTGGTTTGGATTTTTGGTGAGGAGCTACACTTGCTGCAGCCTGCACTCAACATAATGATAGTCAAAAATATTTGAAATCTGATGAGTGCATGTGATTTTCTTTCTGGTTTTACTACTCCCCCCGCCCCCATCATTTTATTGAATGGGCATTCAGATGACTTAATCAATTCTTCTTATTAGCTATTCTTCCAACCTACCATTAAATTTGAATAGCTCTGGATTTCTACTTCTGCTAGTGATTATTTGACCGTTTTTACAGCATTGTAATTGTATTCCTGATTTTCTTTGCATGGCAACTGATTTATTTTTACCCAATACTGCTACTTTAGCTTTAATACAGAGTGTTTTCTTTTATCTTTTTTCTAGGTCATTGTGAGGTCTCTGTTTTGTCTGTTTCATAATTCATCTTACCCTACCTCAGTTTATAACATCAACATTATTATTATTTTCGATTTTTGATTGACAGCAATCCCCTTCACCCTGCTCTAGAAACTGCTCTATTCTTATCTCCACCCCAGAAAGAAACAGTATGTTGTGGCTCATCCATCTGTCCTCTGTGCTGTACCTGGGTTTTTGACTTATTCCATGCAAGTTATGGGAACCGTTTTCCTCTATGGTCCCACAAAAGACCCTGTATATCAGTGCAGGATCCATCTGCAGCAAGCCCAGAACAATCACCAGTCTGTTTCATAATTGAGTTTGCATTCATTGCAGAAACATGTCTGGTTGAAAAGTTGGTCTGTTTCATGAGATAGGACTGGAGATGGGGATAGCTATTTATTTATTTATTTTAGAACTCTGCTTCAAGTCATCCACGTTGCGAACAGGAATTCTAAGTCATTTGACTATATCTTGATTGTAGGAATACAGCCTAGCTTTCTCTACCTAATCTATTATTCACCTGGTTGAGTGAGGGCATTTCCACTAGTGTTCAACAACTTGCTCTTTGGCTCTTTGTTGTGTCAAGCAAACCCAGCTGTCCATGAAAAACACAATATTTGGAGTGGTGAGGAGACAGTGAGTCTGAATACAAAATTCTTGTATATTACAAAAAGGATTCAGACTGTTTTCCCGGTTACAGCTGTAAACCATCACTTATAGAATATTCTAGAGTTAATATTCCTATTGGATCTGGTAAGTACTGATTTGGTTGTAGACCTGGTCTGTTAGTTTGATCACTTCCTATTCTGCTTTGCTCTGGTTCTAACCTTTATTAGTCCCTCCAGTCTTGAGATGATGGTTCATAGGTTCATAGGTGTTTATTAGGCTAACAACCACAAGGGCCTTTTTAAGCCTAGCTACACATCCCAAATCTCTGACAAGTTCCGATACCCTTGTAGAGACATAGGTGCCAAACCAGGGATGAATTTCCATTTTCCCATCCAATTTTCCAAGTTGCGCTTGAATAGGGTTAGGGAGGAACTCTGCTTCACATGGATGGGGAGCCTGTTCCATAGATGGGGTAGTCTCTGGGATACATACCTATCTCTCTAGCAGGTCCTATTTATATCACAGGCAAAGCTTAAGTCTTTAGAATGGGTAATTCTGGTACTGTTTGTTTTGTGGATATGCAGGAGGTCCATCAGAGTGGGGTCTGACAATGACCTGTATGCCAGGCATAGATCTCCCCTAAAAAGCCTGTAGGAGACAGAATACAGGGATAAGGCCTTGAGGTGGTCTGCATATGATATATTACTATTCTTTTAGTGAGGAACCTCTGTGAACATTCCAATTGTTGGATATGCCTGGTTAGGTACATACCAAAGGGAGCATCGTACTCAGTGATAGTTCTGATCAATGCCGAATACAGTGGAACAATGACTTCCTTGGACTTAGATCCCATACTTTTGTTTATAAGTTGTGCAACATAGAGTGATTTCCTCACCACTGTAGACACGTGATGATCAAAGCCTAGATTACTATCTATGTTTGTCCCTAAAGTCCCTGACTACTGGGTCAACCCTAAGAGGGTGTGTTTGTCAGTATGATAGTTAACAGGAATGGATGACTTCCCAAAGGATACTATTATGCATTTCTTGGCATTTAGTTTTAGTCCATGCCTCTGACACCAGTTGTTTATCTGCGTCCGCCCCTCCTGCAAAACATTTGTGTCAGTGTAAGATTCAATGACAGCTCCTAATTTGCAATCATCTGCAAATTTAGTCAGCCAGAGATCACTCACATTGGCCTTGACTTCTGAGAAGTAAATGCCAAAAAGGGGAGTTCCAAGGACTGATCCCTGAAGGACTCCACTTGTGACTGGCCTCTTTGTTTAGGTGGAATCCCTAATTCTAACTTCCTGGGTCCTGTCTGTGAGCCAGTTGGCTATCCACTGTGACATACAGGTTTGTACCTAACCTCTTGAGTTTGTCAACAATGTCGGAGTGAGGTATTGTGTCAAATGCCTTGGCCAGGTCATGGTAGGCAGTGTGAACGATTTTGCTTTGGTGACCTTCTCAAAGAAGCCCACCAGGTTGAGTAGGCATGATCTGCCCTTGAAAAAACAAACTGGGTTGGGTCCAGTGTCTGTAGGTTTACTATATCTCTATTGATCATCTCCATGATAATTCTTTCCATGGCTTTACATATAAGACTTATAGGTCTGTAGTTTCCAGGGTCTGTAGATGGCCCACCTTTGTGCCGAGGGATGACTGCTGCCTTTCTTCATTCACAAGGCACAAAGCCTGTTTGGAGGCAACAGTTAAATAGTAATTCCAGAGGCCCTGATAGGTCATGTTTCATGTTATTTAAAAGACATCCAAAAGTTTTTGTCAGAAAAGGAGATGATAGACTGTTGAAAAATATTTTATTATTTAAGGAAACTATTTATATATTGAAATACAATACATTATCACCTAGTGGTCTTAATAAAGAAGTCAACTGGAGATGTTTATTGTAACATATTTTAGTTTTTTTATGTTATATATTTATTGTTTTTGTAAGTCATGCTGCTTTAAACAAAAAAGCCTTTTTTTTAAATTGATGTATTAATTAAGTAATTAATTGTGATTATTCAATTGTGGTTGGTATAAAAGGGAGTGTGTATTTATTACTTTTTGTGTGCTCAAAGAAGGCTGATGTTGCCGAGGCACTAAGCCACATTAAATTTGTTTGGTGGAGAATTTGTGTTGTTTTTTGGTATCTTTTACCTCTGGACTTTTGCTGGTTGTTTTTTAGTAATTCCAGAGGCCGTGATAGGTCATGTTTCATGTTATTTAAAAGACATCCTGGGATACTGCCTGGGCACATTGATGCAGTGTTCTTGGTCTTAGAGATAGCATTAAGGGGAAGGGAGGAGTAAAGTTGAAACTGAATTTATCAGCCAGGATGTTTTCTATATCTTCTGGTTCAGTATAGGTGGCTCCATTTACAATGAGCTCTGCACACAATTGTGTATTGCATTTGAGGTTGTGGACATAGCTAAAGAATGCTTTGTGTTTGTCCTTTTGCCTGGGAGGCTAAACTTACCTCAAATTTGGCTTTGCTAGACTTTATTTGTCCTCTGAGTTGTTTGTTTAGTTTAATGAGAGTGGTTTTATCCTGCTGGGTGCTGCACCTCCTAATTTTTGCCATTATTTTCTACTTCCTGTTATACATCCGACTGATTTTGTGATTCCACCAGGTGGCTTGTTTTTTGAGTTATTTGTGTACTTCTTCCAGGTGGGTGCAGCTGCCTCTGTGCAGCTATTAACATGATTGCACAGTGTTTCTGTGAACAGTTCTCCATATGCAGAAGTGTTCTCAGGGTTTATGGGGGCTTGAAATTTTGCCAGGCTCTCACTTAAAAGCAGGAGGTTAGCCTTAGAGTAGTTCCTGAATATTCCCGGTTCAGCTGGGGGTTCAGGTTTTATTTTTACTTCAAAGGAGACCATTTTGTGGTGTGACCTTACCAGGGAATGCATTACAGTTGGGGGTGTGCAGCAATCTCTTATATGAGTGAGGACCAGATCCAGTATGGTTGCACCCCTGGTTGGTGTACTGGCTATCTGCTCCAGGGAGTTTGCGTTTACAAAATCCAGGAATCTCTGTGCATGTACGTTTGATGTCGTATAAGATTCATAGTTAATACTGGGGTAATTAATGTCACCTATGAATATGGTATTGGGTTGGATGGTTAGTGTTTCTAATAAGTTTAAATACATGGTATGGGTTTCCTGGGTCATAGAAGGGGACCTAAAGCTTGCAAGGAAGGGGTATTGGATTTTATCTGTGGTGATTTGAACATGAAGCAACTCAAGTGCATCGTCCTGCTTGACCAGCCTTGAAGTATATTTATTTTTGATGTAAATAGAGACACCTCCACCTTTAGTCCCTGCCTGTGAAGTAGCTGGTCTAAATGTGTGGAAGGCATTATAACCTTGCATTGTTGGTGTGCTCTCTGCGCCTTTAAACCATGTCTCAGTGACTGCACAGACATCAGCATTCTCTGGGGTAAAGAGAGCCTCTAGGGAGTGGAGTTTTTTTGTTTAGGTTCCTTGCATTGAACAGTAATACCTTTAGATTTTCTTGGTTTTTATTTGCTTTTGATTTGGAACTGATTGAGTGTGATAATCTAAGTTCTGTTTAACCTTCCCTTGTCTCTTCAGCACTCTACCCACTACTACTAGAGAACAGTACTTGGAGTCTGATTGACTTAGTCTTTGTCTACAATATGTCACTGACTTCTGTCTTGGACTTATAGGCACTATTTCATGTAAATCCTGGTACCCTTATAGCAGGTGAGTCATAGTTTAATTATGAATCCATTCATTGAGACAGGAAGGATGATGGTTGGGCCTGTTGAAACTCTATAGTGAGTCAGAGGTCACCTTTCAGTAGCCTGCATGATATTGAGAAGATGGACAAGGCCTTGAGATGTTCTGCATAGTTTTTAAGATTTAGGCCTTTGTTTTTTTGTGATCAATTACAGTTGTGACAAGTGTTTGGACAGATGCACACCATAAAGGCAATGATTGGCCTAATGACAGTCAAGCACAGTGGAACGATTACATCCCAGGATCTGGGCACAATACCTTTAGGTATGATCTGTGTGATGAAAAAATACTTCCTTATGGATATGTGGCAATGGAAGGACACTTCATTGTCAAAACAGGTTCCCAGATCCCTAACTAAAGGATACATTTGCAGGGGTGCATTGTCAACGTCATTGTTACAAGAGGAGTCATGCTTGCCAAAAGATAATGATTATACACTTCTTAGCATTTAGGTTTATCCCATGGTTTTGACAACAGCTATTTTTTTTTTTTTTTTTGAGATAGGGCTTCTTGGAAGATTTAGGTGCCCTCTAGGGAGTTTATGATATCACTAAGTCTGCAGTCATTAGAAGACTTGTTCAGCCACAAACCCTTAACAATAGCTTTGACATCCAAAGAGGAGTGGATAAAGGAGACTGAGCGCTGGAGTGCACCACTAGTGGCTAGTCTTTTGGAGGAAATATTACTGCCCACTCTAACTTCCTGGATTCCATTTGTCAGTTAATTTGCTATCCAATGAACTATGTAGGGATTGTCATTTAGCAGGGAGAGTTTATGTATGATACTCAAATGTGGAATGGTATTAAATACTTTTGCAAGGTCTGGTTATGTGGTGTGCACGGCTTAGCCTGCATGCATTGCTTCAGTAAATTTTCCGATGAAGTCAAATCAGATTAAGTAGGCAGGACCTGTTCTTAATGAATATGAACTGGATTGTGTCAAAAATCTTTATGTTACCCATATCCTTATTCATTAATTCCATAGTGATCCTTGTTATAGCTTTGCAGATGAGACTGGTCATACTTATGGGTCTATAATTATTCAAGTTTGTTGAAGCCACACCTTCGTGCAGAGGAATAACTGTTGCTGTCCTGCATTCATCCAGCACAAAGTCTCTTTTGAGACTGAAATTGAATAGCTTTTGTAGTGGATCAGAGAAGTCATATTTTAGGTTGATCATTAGGCAGCCTGGTCTATTATTCAGACCCATAGATGTAGTGTTATTAGGCATAGATATCACCTTGAGAACTTGTTCTTGGGAGATCTGAGTGGGGTGTAGGTCTTGTACTAGATCTGAGAATATTGGAGGTAGGCTATGTCCTTTGTGTCTGAGTATGTCATATCATTTGCTCTTAGCTCTGCACAGTGGTGGACATTCTTTAATAAACAACAAATATACCTTACGCCTGCCAAAGTCCTGTGTCCTTAAACAAAAGTCCAAAGTAGAATGCAAAAAAGTAGCAGGACACTGCTGTAGACCAAAGTTATTTAATAAAAAACTGCCTTTAAAACAATCCTTAAAATGCAATGTAAGTGCTTTCGGGTTACACCCTTCATCAGACATCACACAGCTAAACAAACTACAGATTTAAATCATACAGCATCCAATAGAAATCAATGAAAAACCCGCCTATTCAGGAGGGTGGGCTTAACTGGTATGACATCATTGGGCCCAGGTGGTTTATGAGCCATAAGCTCTATTATCCATCTAGTTTCAGCTAGTGCTGTATGTAATTTTATGTCCCCCCCCCCCTTATACTCAATCTAATGTTGGTGATAACTCTAAATGAAAAACTATGTGTGGGGTGTAATGATGTCATACCAGTTAAGCCCACCCTCCTGAATAGGCGGGTTTTTCATTGATTTCTATTGGATGCTGTATGATTTAAATCTGTAGTTTGTTTAGCTGTGTGATGTCTGATGAAGGGTGTAACCCGAAAGCGCTTACATTGCATTTTAAGGATTGTTTTAAAGGCAGTTTTTTATTAAATAACTTTGGTCTACAGCAGTGTCCTGCTACTTTTTTGCATTCTACTCTGGTGGACATTCTTTGTGAGATTTTTAACATAATTAAGGAATGTCTGGTTTTGTGCTTATTTTTCACCTGGGTGGATATTTTTGCCTCATATCCAGCTTTGGTTGATTTGTTCAGGGTTCTGGAGTTCCTTTTTCAGTTTAGCTTTGACATCTTGATCGATTTATTTTTGCAGTCAATTCGTTTTTTTTCCTTTTGTTATATAGCCTGTATTTATATTTGCATCCCACCATAGGGATTTTTGAATTTAACAGTGTATTTATTTCTGAGGAGGCCAGATGTGTCTATGCAGTTGTTTACATATGCATAGAATTTGGCAGTGAAGGATTCCGCATAAGTAATGGGGTTGTCAAGACAGAAGGGGCTTTTGAATTTAGCCAGGTCATCACTCAATTTTAGTAGATTAGCCTTCAGATAATCTTTGAATATTGAGATACTTTATGATGCTTTGGGCTTCAGTCTTATGGTGAATGTGATTGACTTCTGGTCTGATTTGACCAAGAAGGAAATTATAATTGGTGGAGAGCAAAGCTGCTCCATATTGATAAGAACTAAATCCTGGATTTTATTGCCCCTGGTTGGGGTTCAGACCATCTGGTCCAGATAGTTTGCATTAATGAAGCCCAGAAATCTCTAGGTATACATGCTCAAGGATGTACAAATGTACCACTTTATAGACTGGTAGTTGAAACCACCATGAAGAATGATGTTTGTTTTAATACACAGTGGGGGATCTTATAGTTAGCTTTGATATGATAAGGGGTTTTGTTAATAGTAACTTTAATGTGGAGGAGTTCTAGGTCATTATCCTGTATAACAAGTCTGGAGATGACATGTTTCCTTAAGAGTATAAGAGTCAGAGCCACCTTTAATGCCTGAACATGTGATAGGCACTGAAACTCTGCACCGATTAAGTGGTTTCAATGGTCTACAACCAAGTCTCTGTGATGAAACATTTATCAGTGCTTTCAATGGTAATAAGTGTTTGTAAGGAGTGAAGTTTTTTGTTAAGGCTCCTAGCATTGAGTAGCAATACCCTAATGTAATTCAGATTCTCTTTAATTATTTTGGAAGCCGTATAAAGCTAGCATTGCCTAAAAAAGGCACAAAGGAGGGACAAGAATTTAGCTAGTATACAAAAGCCATGGGGAGAGGTGTGAGCAGTCCTTGGTAAAGCAGTTGGGACGGTCTGCCATCTCCTCCCAGGCTGATATATACTGCATATATCAGCATTTATACACAACGTATATGCAGTTTAGTACTAAACATGACCAACCTTAGGTAAAATGGCACCCTAGGCAAATTTCTCAATAGTAACCCCCACTGCCACCGCTAGCCTAATCTCACCATCCACATTACTTTTTTCTTCCTTTTCTTACAGTGCACCTTACTCTTCAGTATTTTCCTGCTTTTATTCATTCATTAATTCATTCAGTATATTCTCGTAAGACAAAGCTGCAGTCTGATAACTGTTGGGAGGGGGGCTGCTCAGAGTGGTGCATCTGGGTTTCTCACTATGCGACCACCCATGACTTGTATAATAGGCTGTGTAGAGGTTTGCCTTATGGGCTTTAGAAAGAGTCAGTGTGACTCTTAGATGTATGCTTCAAGGTGGATGCTGTCTGTTCTGCGTGTTTGTGAGTTTTTGTAGGTTGCAAAGGATACTTGTTTCCTGTGTTACATTCAGAAGATCTTGGTGGTTTAGGTAGGTTACTTTTAAAAGCCTCAGGATATGCAGGTTTATTTATTTGTCTGAGCTGTGTAGGCTTTATTTAGTGTGATCTGTGTGTGCTTTGTTTAACGTGAGCTGTGTGTGTGCTTTATTTAGTGTGAGCTTTGTTTAGCATGAGCTTTGTGTGCTTTGTTTAGTGTAAGCTGTATGTGTTTTGTTTAGAGTTGGATTGTCTAGTAAGCTCTATTATCCATCTAGTTTCAGCTAGTGCTGTATGTAATTTTATGCCCCCCCCCTTATACTCAATCTAATGTTGGTGATAACTCTAAATGAAAAACTATGTGTGGGGTGTAATGATGTCATACCAGTTAAGCCCACCCTCCTGAATAGGCGGGTTTTTCATTGATTTCTATTGGATGCTGTATGATTTAAATCTGTAGTTTGTTTAGCTGTGTGATGTCTGATGAAGGGTGTAACCCGAAAGCGCTTACATTGCATTTTAAGGATTGTTTTAAAGGCAGTTTTTTATTAAATAACTTTGGTCTACAGCAGTGTCCTGCTACTTTTTTGCATTCTACTCTGGTGGACATTCTTTGTGAGATTTTTAACATAATTAAGGAATGTCTGGTTTTGTGCTTATTTTTCACCTGGGTGGATATTTTTGCCTCATATCCAGCTTTGGTTGATTTGTTCAGGGTTCTGGAGTTCCTTTTTCAGTTTAGCTTTGACATCTTGATCGATTTATTTTTGCAGTCAATTCGTTTTTTTTCCTTTTGTTATATAGCCTGTATTTATATTTGCATCCCACCATAGGGATTTTTGAATTTAACAGTGTATTTATTTCTGAGGAGGCCAGATGTGTCTATGCAGTTGTTTACATATGCATAGAATTTGGCAGTGAAGGATTCCGCATAAGTAATGGGGTTGTCGAGACAGAAGGGGCTTTTGAATTTAGCCAGGTCATCACTCAATTTTAGTAGATTAGCCTTCAGATAATCTTTGAATATTGAGATACTTTATGATGCTTTGGGCTTCAGTCTTATGGTGAATGTGATTGACTTCTGGTCTGATTTGACCAAGAAGGAAATTATAATTGGTGGAGAGCAAAGCTGCTCCATATTGATAAGAACTAAATCCTGGATTTTATTGCCCCTGGTTGGGGTTCAGACCATCTGGTCCAGATAGTTTGCTTTAATGAAGCCCAGAAATCTCTAGGCATACATGCTCGAGGATGTACAAATGTACCACTTTATAGACTGGTAGTTGAAACCACCATGAAGAATGATGTTTGTCTTAATACACAGAGGGGGATCTTATAGTTAGCTTTGATATGATAAGGGGTTTTGTTAATAGTAACTTTAACATGGAGGAGTTCCAGGTCATTATCCTGTATAACAAGTCTGGAGATGACATGTTTCCTTAAGAGTATAAGAGTCAGAGCCACCTTTAATGCCTGAACATGTGATAGGCACTGAAACTCTGCACTGATGAAGTGGTTTCAATGGTCTACAGCTAAGTCTCTGTGATGAAACATTTATCAGTGCTTTCAATGGTAATAAGTGCTTGTAAGGAGTGAAGTTTTTTGTTAAGGCTCCTAGCATTGAGTAGCAATACCTTAATGTAATTCAAATTCTCTTTAATTATTTTGGAAGTCTTATAAAGCTAGCATTGCCTAAAAAAGGCACAAAGGAGGGACAAGAATTTGGCTAGTATACAAAAGCCATGGGGAGAGGTGTGAGCAGTCCTTGGCAAAGCAGTTGGGATGGTCTGCCATCTCCTCCCAGGCTGATATATACTGCATATATCAGCATTTATACACAACGTATATGCAGTTTGGTACTAAACATGACCAACCTTAGGTAAAATGGCACCCTAGGCAAATTTCTCAATAGTAACCCCCACTGCCACCGCTAGCCTAATCTCACCATCCACATTACTTTTTTCTTCCTTTGCGTACAGTACACCTTACTCTTCAGTATTTTTCTGCTTTTATTCATTCATTAATTCATTCAGTATTTTCTCGTTAGACAAAGCTGCAGTCTGATAACTGTTGGGGGGGGGCTGCTTAGAGTAGTGCATCTGGGTTTCTCACTATGCGACCACCCATGACTTGTATAATAGGCTGTGTAGAGGTTTGCCTTATGGGCTTTAGAAAGAGTCAGTGTAACTCTTAGATGTATGCTTCAAGGTGGATGCTGTCTGTTCTGCGTGTTTGTGAGTTTTTGTAGGTTGCTTAGGATATTTGTTTCCTGTGTTACATTCAGAAGGTCTTGGTGGTTTAGGTAGGTTACTTTTAAAAGCCTCAGGATATGCAGGTTTATGTATTTGTCTGAGCTGTGTAAGGCTTTATTTAGTGTGATCTGTGTGTGCTTTGTTTAACGTGAGCTGTGTGTGCTTTATTTAGTGTGAGCTGTGTATGCTTTGTTTAGCATGAGCTTTGTGTGCTTTGTTTAGTGTAAGCTGTATGTGTTTTGTTTAGAGTTGGATTGCCTGGTACTGAAAACCTGCTCATCCTTTTCTTCATTTTATGTCATTTAAAACTAACCCTAGTGTAGTCAGGTAAAATATATGTGCCTAGCTGGTCTGTCGGGTTCAAAATAATGTTAAGATATTCTCTTCAGCAGAGACTGTGCCTACACATCCAGGTTTCTTTTACAACAAACAATGAAGTTTTGTAGCATTAACATCTCATTATTATCACACTTTTGTATAGATTTAGCCTATCTGCATATATTTTCTATCATGACAATAGCAGCCATCCCTATTTTTTCATATTCCTACAAAAATACAATGTGTACCAATCTACAGGCCATCAGGCTACCATTTCTGTTTCATGTGCATATATAATTTTGTTTTGTTAGCCAACTGTTACTAATGGTTTTAATACTGTTTTTCACTTTAGCTCTTTGTTGGTCTATTTTATTAATATATTTAACATTGTTTTCAGTTTAGTTCTCTAAAGTGATCAACTTTAATTTTGATACTGCTAGTTTCATTTAATTGCTTTGTTTTTCTTAGATGGTCAGAAACATTCTTATGCAATGAAAATATCAATTGTTTAAGCATAATTTTATTGATAATATCAATGTTCTTTTTATTTATTTGCATAACTCTACGGGAATAGACAAGTGACAGATTCTACTTAATAAAACCTTAGTTCAAGGTGGTTCAGGGAAGGAAATAAATCAGAAATTAATTTGACTACAAGACTGGTGTCTTAATGGCAGTGTAGGGGTTGCCTTAAACACACACAACTAAAGGAGCACCTTAAAATGAATATAAATGTTAATGCTTTAAGAACACTGGCTGATTCCAGTTACTGATTTCACCACCATTAGTACATGGCTTTCTTAATTACATCAGTCATGTTCAGATGTATATAATACTTATATGTCTCTATACGTAATTAAAAATTGTTTGTTTCTTGTATTCTTATGTTTGTGGATGTGCGCTGAAAAAGATCTTGTACTAAACCTCTAAAATGGTTAACATGCCCCAACTAAATAAATAAATAACTTTTACTCAACCCATAGTGCCCTGTCTGTGAGATCTGCAAACATTTAACAGATTTGGAGGCACCCTTCTCACCTAAAGCCATTCAACATGAGCCTCATAGATTCACACGTTTGCCTTCACTGTCTACATTATCCATAAAGCTGCATTAAAATGTCATATGCTGTTATTGTTAAACATCTCTATCATACCCTCCTACAACTTGTAAAAATAGTTCTCAATTGAAATTGTCTACCTCATTTCCTCAATGCACACCTATTAACTCACCTAGAGTCAGTTTGCTCCCCTTCTTCTACTACTAAACACTTTGATGATTGGTGATTGGTGGCTCATTTGTTATTCATACAGATTCCCCACTCACAAGGCTGGAGAAGAGCAAGACTACAGTCATTTGTCTTTGGGTTGCTAGCATCTCTGACATTACAACAGGCCTAAAGATCCTTTCCCATGGCAAATATGAATACAGCATGGTGGTGGTCCATGTGGGCAGTGAATAACATGAGATGCAAAACCTTGATGGGCATTCAGAGATACAGATCAGAACTTTCCATGTATGTGATCAATAGAGGTAAGACACTGCTCCTGAGTGGAGTCCTTTCTTCCTGAAGAATAACTACATTCAAAGAAAAGATAATTGGCTTCAATAATAGGCTACACAGCTGGTGTTATTTTAGGGGAATTCAGTTTGTGTCAGCATGGGATGTGATAATTGCTTGTCCAACCTGCTTCACAAGTGATGGCCTGCAGCTCTCCTTCAAAGGCTTCTGAATACTAGCTAAAGGCTTTGCTGTCCCATTATGCAATTTTTAGTCAGAGTCCAGCTAATGGACATTCCAACGTAGCAAATGCATCAGCTTCCACTATCGACCACATTAAGATGTCTCTTCTCAGTACCAGAAGGTCAGCAACAAATGACCTGATATCATGGCTCTCCTGCATATTTAACACATCTATGTTTGTGTAATTGCTGAGACTTGGTTTAAATGTAAAAAAGGTACTACCTCCATACCCAGTGCCTAACATGCCTTTAGACCTGACAGTAACTGTGGTGGTATTTCCATTTTTGTCAGTGTATATATTACCTCCAAACACAAATCCAGTGATATACAAACAGAAACCACAGAACTCCAGGTCACCATAAGTAAGATCAACTACCAAATTACAGTCTGATTACCAAAAGTATTTTAAGAATTTCCTATTAACAAAAGTCCATTATTTTGTGAGAGTTTAACCACCCTACAATTAACTGGAACATTTGTAGGGTATGCCCAGATGTTCTTGGACTTAATCAGCAAAAGTTATCTTGAACAGATTGTTAATAAACCCACCAGAATGGGTGACTATATATTCCTCATGAATATAGTCTCAATATGTACTAGTATTCCCTTGTCTCTCCTTCTCCCGTTAAAGTGAATCATAAGCTTGTGACATTTCCTATCAAAATCTACAAAGCCCCTGAAACCAACATATGTGAATTTAAGAACTTCAGACAAGTAAGTCTCACATGACAAAATCTCAAAATTCACATTTTGTATACCGACACAACAGTCATCTACACAAAAGAGGTCTGTGCCCAGTTAAACAAATTCATAGAATTAGCGGTCCCAACCAGAGCAAAATACAAGGGAAGTTTAAAAAATAAACCACCCTGGTGTCCCACAAGTGAAAGAAAACTTTACAGTAAAAAAAATCTTACATTATACAGCAGATCCAAAACTCCTCATTGCAAAGACAGTATAAAAATATTACCAGGGAGAAAACTGTAAAATACTATTAGGACTAGTAAGGCAACCAGGGAACTTACCCTGGCTTCTGGAGCTAAGGATAACTACAAGTCATTCTTCAGCTAAGGACTAGTAAGGCAACCAGGGAACTTACACTGGCTTCTGGAGCTAAGGATAACTACAAGTCATTCTTCAGCTAAAGACTAGTAAGGCAACCAGGGAACTTACCCTGGCTTCTGGAGCTAAGGATAACTACAAGTCATTCTTCAGCTAAGGACTAGTAAGGCAACCAGGGAACTTACACTGGCTTCTGGAGCTAAGGATAACTACAAGTCATTCTTCAGCTAAGGACTAGTAAGGCAACCAGGGAACTTACACTGGCTTCTGGAGCTAAGGATAACTACAAGTCATTCTTCAGCTAAGGACTAGTAAGGCAACCAGAGAACTTACCCTGGCTTCTGGAGCTAAGGATAACTACAAGTCATGCTTCAGCTAAGGACTAGTAAGGCAACCAGGGAACTTACCCTGGCTTCTGGAGCTAAGGATAACTACAAGTCATTCTTCAGCTAAGGACTAGTAAGGCAACCAGGGAACTTATCCTGGCTTCTGGAGCTAAGTATAACTACAAGTCATTCTTCAGCTAAGGACTAGTAAGGCAACCAGGGAACTTACCCTGGCTTCTGGAGCTAAGGATAACTACAAGTCATTCTTCAGCTAAGGACTAGTAAGGCAACCAGGGAACTTACCCTGGCTTCTGGAGCTAAGGAAAACTACAAGTCATTCTTCAGCTAAGGACTAGTAAGGCAACCAGGGAACTTACCCTGGCTTCTGGAGCTAAGGATAACTACAAGTCATTCTTCATTGCCGATATACTAGTAAATCAGTTTAGTGTACATTTGACCCCTGAAACATCTATCCAAAGTCTACATATTACAAGACCTGTTATACCCCCTATTATCACCAAGGAGTATGCTCTGAAGGTACTGTTAAACCCCAAAAATATTTCCTTCATGGGACCTGACAAGATTTCTGGATGTTTAATAAACAATGCTAAGTATGTTTCCATATAACCACTCCTCAGGTTGATTATCCTAGGCTTAGCCATAAGATTTATTCCTGAATTATGGTGCACCACAGTGTACTGTAGTGATGCCCCTCTACAAAGTGTAATCGTACTACAGCCCCCATAAGTATAGACCCATCAGCCTTTAAGCTGTGGAACATATCATAACTGATCTCATAAATTATGATATCACAAATCTCATTAAGCTAGACCCTTAACAATTTGGTTTTATCAAAGGGAGACCCTGCCTATTAAATATAACTTCTTTGAGAGGGTTACACAGTGGTCATGTTGTTCACACAGTGTATCTTGACCTAGCCAAAGCATTTGACATCATACCCCATGTCAGCATTGTAAGTAAGCTAAATGCTTTAAATATACATATTTTATTGTGGTAAGATAGATAGAAAACTGGCAAAAAGAAAGAACCCACAATGTTTGTGTCACAGATGTCTCATCTGAAGGTATGAAAGCAAGTTGCAGAATCCCCACGGGCTTTATTCTGGGATCCTTCATTTTCGGTATTTCTCTCTCTGATATACAAACTGGGAGCCAGGGCCTTTGGTTAACTAAGTTTACAAATGACTGCAAACTGGGTGCTCTTGTCAAGGTCCCCTTTTGACATCTGTAACCTCCAGGAAGAAGTTACCTAGTTAATACCCAATGTACAGAAACTGGGCTAAAATTAAATGTGAAAAAGTGTAATATTTCATTTAGCAAACAACCCATACTGTCAACATATAGTACTCCACTATAAAATGAAAGCATAGTCAGCAACCTCGGTACCTGTGTTGATAGTTACCTCTCTTCAGTTATCATGTGACAACTTTCGTCAGAAAATCCTTGTACTAAGTACAATTAATAACTATAGGTTATATCATCTAGATCTAAAAATGCCTTCAGTCCCTTATATCCAACACTGACTAGACTTTTTTTGAATACAGTGCCCCAGAAGCCCATGTGTTCCATTCCAGGCTTAAATATCCTGAGCTCTCAAGAATGGCTACAAACTCTAACCATTTACTTAGTATACTATAGGCTCATGAAGGTGAGATTTAGGCCTCACTTGCCATGCCATTAGAGACCCTGTTGTCCTTGATCTTCAAAATCTCCACAAGTAGCAAACACCAGAGAAGGGACTTATCTTCATCACCAGATAAAATGAACACGATGAAAAGATACATTCATTATACAGTGCCCCTTCCCTTTTGGGAAATAAGCTTCCCCTGCATTATTATCTTTCAGTGATTGGATGGGTACCCTTAAATTTATCCCTGTACTAACTGGACTAGCCCTGCTTGAGAAGGGGGCTACAATCTGTGTGTGAGTACTGTCAAGGACTTGAAAGTCACAAGACTAATTTGCCTTGACGCTCTTATGAATCTTATGAGTCCTGTGAATGGCTATTTGGAATTCACATAGGCTTTTCAAGAGCCTGCATGCTTACAGACAAGTTCTTCTGGAAAAGCAATGGATTATATTTCCAAACTAAGCACGGCATAAGTGTATAGAAACTAGTATTTATAAATATTCCTAGTAGACATTATATCTTCACTTCTGTATCTTAAGTACTAATTCAGAGCATCGGTCTTTGTTTATTTAGAAAAGGAGGCAGCTAATAATTGCTACAATGCAGTCTGGATTTAATTCAATATCAAATATCTGGCTTATGTGGCTTCTAATTTTATTAAAATATGCTGTACATTTTATTTTCTAAAAAAATGCAGCAAACAGCATTCAACAATTGGCTAAGCTTCTGGTGCCAGTCTAAAGGGATCCAGTATCTGTCTGCCTGGGATGACATGGTCGACAGACCACGATGCTTTGCCAAAGATGGCCACACCTGTCACCCCTGGGATTCCGGATACTGGCTAAAGTTCTTGCACCCTTATAGTGCCTTTTTTAGGCAAGGTTCAAATGACAAATTCACCACTGTAACAGGAACAGGCAAGCAAAAACTGAGGGTGATGCTACTCAATGCTAGAAGTCTAAACCTCAAAATGCATTCACTGGAGAACATCTATATCTGTGCAGTGACTGAGACCTGGTTCAAGGCTCCAGAGAGCACCCCTACACTACCAGGTGATAACTCATACCACACTTTTCAGCCATGGAACCTGGAACAGAACACCAAAGGCGGAGGTGTGTCCATATTCATTAAGGATATCCACACCTCCAGGCTAGTTGCTAAGCATAATGCAGCCAAGGTTATCCAAGTGCAACTAACTCTGGGCAAAACTGCAATCCAAATTGTAGCTTGCTACAGATCACCCACCATGCCCTAGGATTCCCACTCCTCTTTTCTTGATGCACTGGAAAATATTAGGGTTCAACCAAACACCCTAATAATGGGCCATTTCAACTACCCCACCATTAACTGGGAAAACTATTCATGTACCAACTCCTTCACTCAACACTGTCTGGCATTCATAAACTCCAATTCCCTGGATCAACTTATCCACACCACCACCAGGGGCAACAATATCCTAGATCTAGTCATTACCAACATGAGTGACCGGTGTTCCACACCTGAAGTCAACGCCTCATTGGTCCGATCCGACCATAAGCTAATTATCATAGATATCCACATCCTGCCCCCACCCCCCATTAAGGAAACCATGGTAAAAAATGTCTTCAAAGCCAACTTCATGCTTCTTAAGACAGAAGTGGTGAACTTCATGACACCCATGCAGATGGACAATACAGTTACGACTACTGAATCCTACACAATTGCACTTTATAAGCACTTACATGAGTTCATGGATCGTGCTATCCCAAACAGAACCAAGACTCTTTCCTCCAAAAAAAGGAGGCCAATCTGGTGGTCCCCTGCCAAAAACAAACTGTACAACAGAAGGAAGAAACTCTTGCAAAAGAGAGCAAAATCCCATGGGTGGAGGAGCTCCCTGGTCAGCCTCAGTAAGAAGCTGCGATCCCTGATAAAATCCTCCAAAGCTAGTTATGAAAACAAAATCACCACTGATTCTAAAGACATCCACAAAGCATTCTATAGCTATGTCAAGAATCTCAATGGCAACACTCAGATCTGCTCTGAGTTACAGCACAGTGGCACTAAATATACAGACCCAAATGATATTGCCAACATCCTGGCAGATAGGTTCAGTGCTAACTTTACCCCCCTCTCACCCCCTAAAGAGCCCATCTGTATACTGGAAGAATGCAAAGTTTCTGTAATCATGGCTGCAGAGGTAAAAAACACGCTCTCCAAAGCCAAGAACACAGCATCCATGGGATCAGACAACATTCCAGGCTGTGTTCTACATGAACTACAGAAAGAACTGGCACCCCACCTAAGTAGCATGTTCAATCATAGCCTCACCACAAACTTTGTGCCTGCTGAATGGCGCACAGCGATGGTTATCCCACTCCACAAGGGGGGAGCCAACACAGACCCTGGAACTACTGCCCAATTAGCCTGACGAGCCTGGTCTGCAAGGCCATGGAACATATCATAATGGAACTTATAAGCAATGACATTGTTAATCTCCAAACTCTGGACCCCACCCAGTTCGGGTTTGTAAAAGGCAGATCATATCTCCTAAACCTGATAGACTTCTTTGAAGCAGTCACCAAAGCTGTAGACAAGGGTAAGGTGATTCACACAGCCTGTCTAGATCTTGCCAAGGCTTTCGACACCATTCTCCACTCTGGAATTATAGATAAACTCACTAAACTAGGTATAAATCCCTATGTCACAAGATGGGTTGCCAACTGGCTCACTGACAGAACCCATACTGTGAAAGTAGCAGACTCCAAATCCGACTTCAGACCAGTGACAAGTGGAGTACCACAGGGTTCAGTCCTGGGTCCTCTCCTGTTTGATATCTACTTCTCTGAAATACAGGCTAACACAGAAGATCTTTGGCTAACGAAGTTCACAGATGACTGCAAACTAGGAGCCATAATCGAAACTCCTAACGATGTGGACATCCTACAAAAGAGCCTCACTGAGACAGATGCCTGGTGTCAAAGCCATGGCCTCAAGCTCAATGCTAAAAAGTGCATTGTCATCCCCTTTGGTAAAAACTCTGTACCCATGAACTACAACATAGGCGATAGTATACTTAACACCGAAAGTGTGATAAGAGACCTTGGGACACAGGTGGACAGTAGTCTCTCCTTTGATAATCACATCGCCACAGTAGTCAGGAAATCCTTCTACATGGCACACCTCATCACAAAAGGTTTCTCATCCAGAAAAAAAGAGGTCATTGTTCCCCTCTACTCATCACTCATTAGACCCATTATAGAGTGCAATGTCCCTTTTGGTATGTACCTCACAAGACATCTACAACAACTGGAAAGGCCACAGAAATACCTCACAAAGAGGATTACTGGTCTCAAACAGTTGCCCTATGCAGACCGTCTCAAAAAACTCCAGCTTTACTCCATCGCATATCGCCTACTCAGAGGTGATATCTGCCTAACATACAAAGCTATGTCAAACCCAGAGCTGTTGGATATGCTCCACTTAAAGAAATCCCAATCCCTTCGAGCTACATGCTCTAGGGACCTAAACCTTGTCACCACAATAAACAGAACATGCTGGAGAGATAGATTCCTGTCCAAGAGACTTCCCATACTCTGGAATAAACTACCCATCTATATCAAACAAAGCTCCTCATTAGCACTCTTCAAGAAAAATCTTGATGATTGGATGGGAAATAGGAAATTCACCCCGGGGATCACCTCTGTGGCTCTGCTTGACAGTGGCACAGGAAAATAATTTTCTTGGGTGGCAAAAGCCAGGGTACCTTTTTGGCTGGGCTTGTATAGGCCCCAGGGCCGATAGCCTAGTACCTTCCTATGAACCTATGAACCTATGAACAGACTGAGGGTGTATGTTACTTTGTGCCTTAATGCCAATACACCGCCCAGCTCACATTACATGTCCAGTTAGGCTGTATTTCTTATGCTGTTAATGAATGTCCAGCTCTTTATTTAAAGATTTTGGACAAAAAGATTTTAGAAAATGTATCATTTATTCTCAAACCAAAAAAAAAAACAGATTTTATGCTGGTACAAAAACAGTATTAATCCATTCCTTCACCGCCTTTCATGGTTGTTTCATGTATAAATGCACTATGATCATAACCAATATTTGTTTCTCATAACTGCAATACTTCCTTGATTACATTCAATTTGTTACCAGTAAAAGAGTTCTTCCTGGTCAAAAATATGCCTTGTAAACAGCATTTACTTTCCAATTCAGGAACTCAGAAATAACAACAGCAAATGAGTTGAATTAATCGGAATGCATCTAACCATTTGTTGTTTTCTTGTTTTTAAATACAGATGTGTCAGTCAAATGAACAGACCAGCATAAACCCAGTATAAGTTTCAAGTGATTCTATTAAAATACATAGACATAAGTCAGTTAGTAACTGTACAAAAAGCAGGTTATTTCACTTATCATATATATTTTTCCATTGCTTAAAAAGAATTATACAGGATTAAATTTTAAGAAGGATATACATTTCCTTATTAGGACTATAAGAATCTAATTTAATGTATCCTTAGCACTATTGTTATATAATAAGCATGTCCTTGCCGAAAAGACTATATGATCTAGATTTAAAGGCATTATTGACATGACTGCACCAGTAATATCTGGTACAAACGTTGATATGCATATGACTACAGGAAGTTCTCCTCATTTTAAGTATCAGCTTTCTGAAATCTACAAGGAATACCAGATGCCTCTATGCAATTTATTTTTGACTTTGGCTTTGTTACCGGATTTCTACATAGTAAAACAAAGATTTATGTTTTTATGACTGTTCATAAATCTGTTGTATATTATATGACGAAGATATATCATTAAAGCTATTCTGTCAGTATATTACTTAGAGCAAAACTATAAATTCTACTTTTCTTTGGATATCCTAGCTAGTATGTGTATTATATTTCATAGTCTTTCACTTCAAATGCACAACATATGTACAGATATATCTGTTGCTATATTTAATATCACATTAGTACTTAAAATTGCAACAGTTGCACTTCATACTACTGTTTCCTGCATAGCACAAGTTATTCAATTACACATTAATAATTTTCATCTAACAAATTTTATATAGCTCTAGTAGTATGCCTTGTAAAATATAGCATAAAACTAGACTTTTGTGGTTATTTTGGTATGTTTATACCTCACAGGGATAATCTATTATTTACAGCACTTAACATAACAGTATTAACAAGTAACCTTGAAAACCTCTCTCTCTTTCCCCAACTTTCTGTAATGTGTTTCTTCTATAAATTTTCTGTGCAATACCACTGTATTGCAAAGTGTGCCTTCAATCTCAGTAGTCCAATTATTGTTGAAAAACATGCTGTACTATCTTTGTAAATAATTATATATAATTTTATTAGTACTGAATGTTATTACACTTTTGTTATTACAACATTGTTGAGCAATGCTATACTACCTATGTGCATAATTTTATGTTGAATGTTCTACTTATTGTACTGAAGAGCTTTTCTCCCCGGACCTCCACTGAAAACAGGGTCAGCACGGCCCAGTGGACTTTCCCGGTTAAGAAACTGTGAATAAATAAATAATGAAGTAGATTTTGAGAAGAGGTTACTGTAAATCTAAAGTTCTTATCTTCCTTCTTCCATTGGGAAATGATACAATATTATCCCTGCTTAATTTATTAATTTGCACAGCTATCTATTTTGATGATATTATCTTTTCTTATTCATTATCTAATTTTTTCAGAGTTGATTTTTTTTAACATGTTTTATTAAATGATCACTTAAGACATACGCAAACATTCATTTATATAAAAGAAAACAAGCCACATTAACATGTTCACAGCTGCAAACACTATACTCCACATACATTCTTATATACAATTATCATAAATCCAGTATTGCATAAATTGTTCAGTCCCTGCCTCCCATCCTCCCCTAAAACATTATTCTGCATGCATCATTTTCACAATTTCTATTTTTACCTGTGTAAATTGCTCTTACCCTTTACTAAAGATTCCACTTCCAGCTCTTTATCTCTCTTACAGTATACTCTGCTTCAAATACAATTGGTTTAGACTTTGATTTCCATTTTCTAATAATTGCTTTTTTGCCAGCTACCAGAAATAAACTTAACAAAGCCTTACTATGTGTGGGAAATTAAGATCCTGCATCCCAGCTCAAAAACGTATTTCCTTAGTTACACCAATTTGTTCATTTAATATTTCTGACTCTGTAGGGAATTTTTTAAATCTGACAACTCATTACACTCCCAAAACATATGTTCCCAGTTATCACTTTCTTTCCCATAATACCTCCAACATTTGCTATTTAATTGAGGAGAAATACTTGGAGTCTGCTTGAGGTATAAAAATACCTATACAAACACTTCCAAGCAAAAATCTTAAATCTTCTAGACTTTGTTGAACATTTTGCAACCAAACATACATCCTTTTATTGTTTCCTTGTGAATTGCTTATCCAGTCTCTCTTCCCAATCTTTTCTAACCTCCTGTGGTTGATGCAAATAGTTATCATGCAATATTTTATAGGGCCGACTAATTATCATTTTTTTAACTGCAACTTCGGTTCCGGATTTCATTAGAAACTCTACCAGAGAAAGCCTTTCACTTAGGATTCCTCGATCCCTTTCTCTTTGCATATACACTGATAACAGTCCTTGATAGGGAAGGAAGTCTCTAGCCTGTAGTCCAAATGTCTTTTTATCCTCTTCACATTCTGTTACCTTTCTCTTCTCTAGTTATTTGTTCCCAGTACATTGGTTTCTTTGCCAGTTTTCTGCAGTATATTCCATCCCCATTTTGCCTATTCTCTGTACCCTTAATTGTAGTCTTTCCTATAATCAGAATAATTTCTCCATTCTCATGTTGGCTTAGTCCTTGGAATACTTTCTGCTACTTTATGAATGTAATATTCTATGTGGTTGTTGTTCTCCTTAAGGATCTGCATCCAAAATCCCACTCGCTCCTTATTTCTCAAATATCACCTCTTCTTCATCATCATCCCTTTTAACTTTGAAATATAACTTTCTGTTTGTATTATGTATATGAGCCCTAACTGTGTAGCTTTAAAATATCCCTTCAAATCAGGTAATCATAAACCACCTTGTTCTATTGGAAGGATCAACTTATCTAACTTAACCCTTGCCTTCCTTCCCTCCCAGATAAAATCCTTCAACACTTTATTAATTATTGTCCCCAACTTCTATTCCAGTTGATAAACATATGCCTGACTTGTATGTACAGCTAAAGAGACTAAACATATTTTCATTGTTTGCATCTTGCTATCCATATCCATGAACACACATTTTCACTTTCTCAGTTTTGTATTATCTTTTGTTTATTCTTCTCCGACACATCTTTAGCTGCCATTACTGAATCCTTTTTAATCTATACTTGCAAATCCTCATAAATATGGGTTTTGCTGTACCAATTCATGTGTGGGCACGTGGTTTACAGTTACAGACTTTGGTTTGTCTTCATTCATTTTATGTCCTGAAAAACTTGAAACCATCTCAGAATGTTCTACAACACTGGGATGTCCTTTTGTGATTCTCTCAAGTACAAAATAATACTGTCCCCAAATAAAGTCAACTTCTCTTGATTATCATACCCATTATAGCCTTGAATTTCTGAGTCATTTATTTTCTTTGCCAATGGTTCTAAATATAACACAAATAACAAAAGGGAAAGAGGACACCCCTGCCTGGTTCCTTTGTTCAGACAACTTATCAGAGAGAAACATTCCCATTTTAATTTTTGCCTCTGATCCCTGTTATATCCTCCTAATTAACCTTATTATTGTATCAGGGAATGCAAATGCTTCCATTGCACTACTCATAAAATCCCAGCTTACTCTGTTGAACACTTTCTCTGTATCAAGACTTACCAAAAACAGCAGTATTGTCTTATATTTTGCTTCCTCTAGATCATCATTGTTTTATTAATGTTGTTAAATGTCTTCTTTCCCCTCCACAAAACCACATTGATCCATATCTATCAATTTTGACAATACTTTTGCCATTCTTTCAGCTCTTGTAGACATAAATTCTTTGTGCTCATGGTTCAGTAATGAAATGGGCCTGTATGAAGCTGAATCTGATGGTTCTTTATCATCTTTAGACATTACAGCTGCTATTGCTTTCTTCCAAGATTTTGGTGCTTCCCCTCCTTTTAAACTACTGTTAAACAAAACCTTCCAGATCTTTATCACCTTTTTCCCTCCTAGCTTCCAAACAACCAGAGTAATTCCACCTTACCCTTTTTATCTCATCTCCTCCTGTCTTAACTGTTAATTGTTGAGCCTCATCTATATTTAACCTTGGCAGACCTAAGTCTTCCGGAAATATTTCCATTTGTGCTTTTTCTTGATTTCCATATTCCTCTGCTTTATACAAATTCTCATAAAATTTCTGAAATATCTCTAACATCTCTACAGGATATCTGGTTATTTTTCTTTTTATAGGCTCCCTGTGTTTGGCAACAACCTTTTTTACTTTCTGTTGCCTAAGCTATTGTGCTAGGAGTTTGTGTGCTCTGGAGTTATTGTCAAAAAACAGTTGCTTAACAACAAACTTTCTAAACTCATGCATATTACCAGATACTCCCTTATTTTCTCCTTAGCACTCTGCAGGTGTGCCCCTTCCTGTTCTATGAGATTCCCATTATTCTGCAATATTTTAATCTTTGTCAGACCCTCTAAATAATTCTTATTACTTCTTAGCCATATCTCTTTTTCTTTTATTTCTACCCTATTTTAAACTCCACTTTCATTTTGCCCACTCAATAGCTATAACCTCTAAAGAAATTTCTATCTTCCCTAATAAATCTCAAATAATTTTTACTACTTATTCCTTAAAATCCTCACTTTTTAACAAGTAGCTGGGGAAGCACCAGTGTTGAATTTTTACATCATTACCCTGCATTTTTATCTTAGCTGGTAGTAACACGTGATCCAAAATAGTTATTGGGTGCATGTCAAAGCTTTCAATTAAATGCACATTTCCCTGTGAAATATAATTTCTGTCCAGTCTACCCTACTTATTGTACATTGGGGAATAATATGTAAATTCTCTATGAGCTCCTACTACTGAATTCATGTCTTCCATACCAAATATTTTCATAAACTTCTTCAAATATCTACTCGCTTTTTTTTATTGCCCCTTCTAGGCACCTCAGTTACATCCTCACTGTTACAAATCAAGTACCAGTCCCCACCTATAAGTAATAGTCCCTGCTGAAAGGTGACTATTTATCCTAAAATTTTCATAACCTCCATAATAGCAGTTTTAGGTGGAATATAAATGCATGCCAGTGTAATCCTCCTCCCTTGCCAGCAGCTCTTTACTACCACAGATCTACCATTACTATCTTTCTGTCCTCTAATATCACTATAGGAGTTCCTCTAGAAATTAGTATAAGTATATAAGTACTCCCCTTTTTCTTTGTTACTGATATTCTGCTAAATATCAATCCTGAAATCCTTTCTTAATCAAACTCATGTGCACAGTTCTTTCTAAATATGTCTGCTGAAGCATTGCTATTAACACATTGAATTTCTTAATATAATTCAATACTCTTACCTTTTTGCCAATATCTGTAAGGCCATTCACATTCCAAAATAATATGTTTAGTATAGCCATTATGATAAGTAATTATTCCCTCCTATTACATATGACAGCATTTTAAAATGTTGATTTCTAGCATTTATGTTAACATGCAACCACTAATGTTAGGCAAGTTGATCCTTTATACAGTTGTTTCTTGTCATCTACATTTGAACCTATGTCACATTTTACAAGACTTTTTGTTTTAATGAAAACACTCAAAAACAACACACCCAGAACACTCCCATAACTAATTACCTTAAAACAAACACACAAAACTATGTACATTTTCAAATAGTAAAGTTTAACTTTCCTGATAGGGACAATTGTCCCAAATCAACAGCTCCACCCACAAGCATTAATTAACCTAAACCTAATGTTAACCATGCTAAGGTGTATGTTACAGCCTCTGCTCCTACTTACACTAACTGCCATCTCTTCTTGCCTTATCTTTATTCCCCTCCCAGATGTGGAAAACAACTTGTATGTTTTCAGAAAACAGTGATGTTTAGCCTTAAGCAAAAGTGCACTGACTATTTTTAAATGAAACTAAATTATATACTGTCCTGGTAAATACATTAAAGTATTCAGTTACCAGAATACCTGCTATCTCTTATTCACTTCCAGTAATTTCAGATTTTATTTTTTACTGAGCTCCTTGCCCTTATACCTTTTATTTTTATATTTCTCTCAGTAAACAATGTCTAGAAATCTTAATTTATTGTCTTCACCATTAGTCAGCTTGTTTCCATGGAAACATAACGTGTAGAGCTGCCCTCGGCTATAGACTTCTCAGGTGGCACTAAATATTTACTTGCTTAATGAAAACATTTTATTACATTGTGATCTCTCATTTTTTAAAACCCACTTGCATTCACAAAAGATGTCATTAGATTAAGCCAAAGACATTAATCCAGACATTCATCTATGCAAAAGTAAAATACAGATTATGGCCATATAAAGTATTTCAAAAATGTTCAACACTAGTAGAAGCCATTCACTGAAATATTCCAAGTTGCTTCACACAAATCACATTAATCCTGAAAAGAAAAAAATAGAGTAGAGTAATGAGCAACAACAGCAGTTAGTCATTTTCTTCCACAGACAGTCTCCAGTGATTACGGTTAATTTGCTTGTAAATATCACAGATCTCCAACTCTTATTAAAAATATCTCTCTCAACTTCTCAGCACAAGAATGGGGGAAGGGGGGACTTGGCCCCAAAACCAAGGCTATTAAATATTGATTTTATATACTTAAAGAGGGGACAGAATAACAGATTTGCATAACATCCATTTGAATAACATGCATTTTGCAAAGGATAAGTATCTTCTGATGGCTATAAAGTTTGAAACTCAAATGTTTCTCATTATTTAATGACTGGCTGACTGCAACCTCAGTTAATTATGAGAAAACTATATATCTTTAAGTGTGAAGTCAGGAACAAGCAAAAATAAGAGCAAACTCTGAGACATTCTGTGAAATCAAGGACAGTGGACAGGTATTCCATTTGCTCTGCAAATCTATTCACTGCCCATATCTCACTGCCTGTGAGGATTAAAAAAATGATAAAAATAAGCCATTCAGAAAAAGTGTTCATGCATACCCTAACAAAAGCATAACTATCAGCTATCGTTCATTTTGCGGAATATCCCATATTATGCCTTATGTGTTTTGTTTGTTCCTCTTATATTTTGTGGACTTCTGCTAAATTGTTGAGGATTGTAGTTGGATTGCAGTCATTCAAATAATGACAACCATTTGAGTTTTTCACACTAAAGGCATGCTAATGTAAAACCTAAACCTGTTAGGCTAGCAACTTTCTAAGTATATAATAGCAATATTTGATGTCTGCCACATACTATCAGCAGCATTTTATTCATCTACCTGAGTGCTTTTGTATGAGGCTAAGCAGTTCTGTCTGTGTTACTTGAATTTTTAGACATTTAGAAAAATGTGAAAATTATATCTATATAAATTAATATTATAAAACAAAAATGAATATTGCGTTTCTTGCACTAGACAGAGGTCAAGTATTAATGCAGTTGAATTTGCCATTGTGTAAGGTTTAAGAATAAATCTTTTAAAACCTTGTATATAGCTTGGATTTGGAATTATTGATGCAAATATGAACAAACAATATTTGACGTCTAGAGGCGTCAGTGGGAGTTAACTGCAAATCCACCTGGAGGAGTCACTCAGATGTAATGAGTTAAGTAACATCTGCTGGCTAGCGTAATAGAAGTTGTTTTTGTTTGCATTTCCTAGAGATAAATGTGTATACTGTGTTATATCTGCTGTTGCATTCCCACTAGCATGATAGAAGTTGTTTTTTTGATGAAGCAGTTAGCTTAACAGAGGTTGTTTTTTTCACATTTCCTAGCAATAACTGTGTACACTGTGTTAGATCTACCTTTGCATTCCCACAGACACTCATAGCACACTGTATTACCTGCTATAGTTGCCAGCTTGTTGTTTGTTGCAACTTCTTTTATACTTTGTATCTCCTTATAGTTTTGTAAGAAACTATAATACTACTTGTATACTGTAACCAGACATTTGGGTTGTTTTTTTTTTGCCCCTACATTAAACCTGTTGTGTCCTCTTAACACATAAGATAATAACTTATCTTGGTTATGCACAACATTTATCATGTTACCCTCCCCAATATACCCCTTTCCACTGTGTCTGCTAGCTTCACTCCCTTGCCTTCACCATTCACTCACATATTTATTTTGATTTACAGTTGGTTTCACCCTTTACAAGTGTATTGCAAGACTCTGTAGTGCCCATGCATCCTTATCCACCTCCAGAGGGACCCTCTATCTCCTCAAGGGAACTACCTCCAAAGACAAACTGACTTTCTTGCTAACAGCAAGACAAAGTGTAGGTAGTGGTTCATGTTGTGCTGATTATAGTACCTACTCTAACAAGTATTGTTGCATGTTTATAATTTCCTCTGTAGTGGCATGCACACTCACTGAGCCTGCTATGTCTTGAGGTCTCACTCTACATTTTATTCTCTAATCCCCCCACCCAATCTACTTCATTTGCCTTGTTGTAGCACTAGTTCAAAACCTATTAGTGGGTAATCCTCTTGTCAACTGCACTTAGTATCTTTAAATTGGTGTATGTCTACAACTATTCTACCTCATAAATGCACACTTAGTCTATCGTGCTTAAAATTGGCATGGTATCTGAGGTGATTCTAACAAGAACATAACTGTTAAAATGTTTTACTTGGTTTTCTGAGGCTGATTGTTTTTGGTACAAGTCTGAGAGCCAGGTTTCATCCTCCTCCATTCTTCCACCCTACCCCCATTCCCACCCACCCCTACATCAATGACATTTATACCTAACCATACCACACCCCTTCTGCCACACCTATCTATTCACACACTGCCCCCTCACCCCCTCCTCCCTCTCCTATGTAACTCTGCACTACCTTCCAACCACTCCCACTAACTACTTGACTCTAACATCATTTTTCACCTCCTTACATATCATTGCTTAAAATCTCCCACCTTTTTCCTATGCTACTCCTCTTATTATGCAGTGCTGCTTTTCTGCTTACTTCTACTGTATTCTAGCATGCCTTCTCTACCTTGTCTACGATGCCTCTAACCCTGTAAATCTAATCTTGATTTACCATTCTAACTCAGCTCAAACTCTAACATCTTACCAACAGGCACCTACACCATATACCAACATCTGCCCAAAATTAAATAGTTCTTCCTCCTCTCTACTATATTCCTTCAAACACACACAATCCTCAAGCTCTCAACTACCCACACTCAGGTACCACCAGGCAATCACTAAACTAAAAACCTACTACTGCACTCCCTTACACATATTAAATTACTGTCTGACATCAACCCCAGCCCTGGCCTATTCAAAGATTCACCCCACACTCTGACACTGCCCCTAACACTTACACACATTTTCCTAACCACTTCTCTCTGAAGCTAACACTCCTTCAACTCTACCACGATTTCCAAACCCAACCTACTAATAACCAACTTTAATCTCAGAAGCCTTGCAAATAAAATATCTGAATTCCATGCTATCCTTGCCACCTACTTCCCAGACATAGCAGTTATAACAGAAACCTGGTTAAAACCCTACAAAAAAACTCTGAAATTACATGCAATGAATATAATGCAATTAGACAAGACAGAATAGCCAAAAGAGGTGGTGGTGTAGCAGTTATTTTTAAAGACTCTCTAAAAGTAGAAAAACGAAACCATACAACACCCGACATCCCCAATGCAGAAATCCTCATCACCTATCTGCATATAAACCTCCATGAAACCATGATAATCATAGCTACGTATCTGCCCCCTGGGAACAATCTTCCTAAAATTGAACTTCTACTATCTTGGTCTGCCTCTGCATTCAATCAAGAAACTATAGGCTTAGGTGACTTCAATCTTGATTGGCTTACATGCTCCTCTAACGGCCCTTCCAACTTTACAAACCTGTACTTCTGCCATGTTGTACACTACCCCACTCATACAGACAAATAGAAAAAGAAATCTCTACTTGATTGGATATTAGCTAACAAACTAAACCTATGCCCCTACATATCTGCTTAGGAAAAAAGTTTATAGTCAATACATAAATTCCTTCAAATACATCTGCAGTAAGAAACACCTCTCCCCTGACCTATTCAACCACTTACTATAACACTGTGACTGATCCCCTTTAATATACCTAAAGCTTGACCTTGCAGTTGAATTCTTTAACAACAAATTTCTTAAACTACTAGATAGTCTAGCTACCACAAAAAATATGCATCAAATTAAAGCAATTACCATGGATTTCTCAAGACACTGAACTACTAATTAAAAATAGACATAGAGCAAGGACCCTTTACCTGTCTTCTAAAAACAATACCAACCTCACAGTCTATCAGCAATTAAAAAAACAAGCAAAGAAACAAATCATCAATGATAAGAAACATTACTAGCAAACCTCTCAACAAAAGTACCTAGATAACCCACAGAAATTCTGGCAAACAATCAACCACCTCCTCAACCCTGGAAAAAATCCACCCCTGCTCCTTCCACATCAAATACCACCGAACCTATATACTCACAACTTAATTCAAACATTCATAAACTCAATCACAAGCCTCCTAGATAGCCACCAAAATCTACCACTCACAATCCCCCTGTTCCTAGTTTTACTAAACTCTTCTCATTAAAACCTTTACAAACTTCCTGCATCAAAAAGTTCCTAAGCAAACTTAAACCATGCTGCCTCACAGCTGACCAACTACCAAATGAATTCCTAAAAATTGCAGCTCCGTGCATCGCCTACCCTGTGTCCATACTAATCAGTTGCACAATCTCAGAACAATACATGCTTCAACTCTGGAAAGTCTCTCACACCATCCTCCTTCACAAAGGTGGCCCCTCAAGAGATATCTCAAACTACCATCCCATTGTTATCCTCTCATCCATAGCAAAAATCTTAGAGAAATGTGTTCATCAGCAAATCCTGAACCACCTTACCACTAATAACCTTCTATCCAAAAACACAGCATGGTTTTAGACCCAAGCACAGCACAAACACAGCCTTAACATCCTTCACCAACACTGTCCATCACCTTATGAACAATGGACTACTAGTATCAGCAATTTTTTGGACATGTCAAAAGCTTTTGACACCATTTCCCACCAACTATTACTTAATAAACTGGCTTCATACAATCTTAGTTCAGCATCACTAACATGGTTTCACAGTAATTTATCTAAAAATCAACAGGCTACTAAATGGGAGAACACTCTCTCCCCACTACTGTCAGTATCCACCGGTATACCACAAGGCTCCATACTTGGCCACCTTCTCTTCATCATGTTTACTAATAATCTCATTTCAGCAACCCAACATGCCTCAATCATACAGTATGCAGATGACATATCCCTTATCTGCTCTGCCCCTTCCCCACTAGAACTACAAAATAAGATGCAAAAAATCATTCCATAAAATTTAAACTTATCTATCAAAACACCAGCTTATTCTAAACCCAAATAAGACTACATTGATATTTATTTCCCAACAAACCTACCAAGCAGAACTGCCCACCCCTGAGCATTCAGTCAGCCAGTGGTACCATAACTGAGCCTACAAATCAGGCCAAGCTCCTTGCTATGACAATATATAACAGGCTAAAATCTGATGTTCACATTTCCCAAAATATCAAAAAAGTCCATGCTAAACTCAGTGCTCTATATAGGGCCAAGCCTTACCCCAAGCCAGATTAGCCATTGCTAGATCACAATTGCTGTCTACCCTTCTCTACTGCTCACATATATTCACCAACTTATGCAAAACTGACCTTCATAATCTTGAGTCTTGTATAAGAAAATAGCAAAGTTTGCTACCAATCTCCCCCACAAGACCCATCATTGTATTGCTCTTCAACTCAAATGGCTAGAACTCCACAACATGTTAGCACTCAACCAACTTACCTTCACCCACAAAATCATTCACAACCCCAATAAATGCCCACCAATTTCTACCCTAGTCCAACTACAGGTAAACAGCAGGCCCCTTAGGTCTTCTGATAAGCCACTGCTCAAAATTACACAATTTGACAACTACCATGGTGACTCCCTCTACTCTAATAAAATAGCTAAGTCCTGGAATGCTCTCCCTTTAAGCATGTAAAACACTCCTTGCTATTCCTTCTTCAAAATAAAGCTAAAGGAAGACCTTATAGATAATTGGCTATGTTCACCAGGATAATCGCAGGTCTCCTAGTACCTTCTCTCCACATGCTCTGTCATGTGTTACTGCTCAGTTTATTTTCTAGTGTCATTACTACAATGATTTACTTTACTCAATGGCAAATTTTTACTCCACATTATAACAATTATTCTCTGTAATTCATGCCTCATACTACTGTGTATCATATGTAGCTATAACAATGCTCCCCGTCAGCTTCAATTTTTATACTCATTCAACCAAGAAACCATGTTCTACTAGTCTAAGAATCATGTTTCAAGAACCTATGGACTAATGTTCTCATTTTTGATACTTTATTTCCTCTGTATCAATATGTTTTATGTATTTGTACTATATTATTTCATTTTTTATATGTTATTATATTCTTACTCTAGTTCTTATTTTTTAATTTTTATTATTATTTTTAATATTTACTTCTATGTTCGACTGTTGCTTTTCTCCCAGGTCTCTGCTGAAAACGGCCTACTTGTCCAGTCGGACACTACCTGCTAAACAAATGTAATAAATAAATAAATAAAATAAATAAGTTATACAAAGATGGGGCATCTAAGCAGCTGACAATGTGTCTAACAGAAGTGATGACAGAAGGAAAATAAGTATTCAGTCCATTACTTTTCAAGTATATTCTGGCAACTTAGTTAGTCTGCTACATGGAAGGTCTACAGATTGAGAATTTCCTGGAAAAAAGAAACAAATGAGGTATTTGTTATATTATTGCTTTTGTTATTGCTATTATTATTATTATTATTATTATTATTATTAATGCCTTTTTCATAATTTTTTTGTCTATCTTGTTACTTTTTTTCCATGGAGTTTTTCTCCTCAGGCCTCTGCTGACAGTGGGTTTTGGCTCAGTCATACTATCCTGGTCAACAAACATAACAAATAAATATTTGGAGCAGAGCAGAACAGGATTGTCAAAGTAAACTAAACGTGTACTCACTGTGCTATCAGCCACACCACTAATCAACAAATTAGTTGCACATTTTCAGAATCCATTAAGATAAATTAAACAAAATAAAAGAATGCCTATTTGCAGTAACTCCTGCTAAATAATTTGCTTGAAGCGAGACCCAGGAAAAATCTAGGGTATACCACCAGCCATAAAAATACTGTTTTAGATTACCACAGCTTTGTAACACTAATCACACATAGCTAAATGGTTTCATAGCTTTGCATGTTAAGCTCAGAATATTTTTAACTGTCTTTAAATGAATACATGACTATCTAAAGATAATAGCAAATGGCCACCTACTTTGCTTCTGTAATTTGTATTTTACATTATTCACAACAGCAAAAACTCAGTAAAGAAAATGCTTCATCAAACCTTACAGAGTGACACAGAGAATCAATCAGAATATTTTTATTCACAAATGCTATGCACTTTTTCTTTGAAAATGCTACTTGAGACTTCTTCAGAACATAAAGAATAAAAATGCTTTGATCCAGTCCCGATTTCTATCAGTTTGTGAAGTTTCTCCATTATTTGTTCACACAGATGTTAAAATGTACATTCTGCTACTGCTGCAGTCTGAACACACACTCGTTGCACTTCTAAATATGGATAAGGTATGAAATTACAAATACTCTGGATAAAATACAGACTGGCACATATAGGTTGCAACCTGAATTCTGGTCTAGTCAGTGAAATGAATCTATAAATAAAAACAGTTCTTAAGCAGAAATAAGTGTCAGCAATACCAAAATCAATAATATAACACATTTTTTGTAGGAAATATTACTGAAGCAAGTGAGTTAATTGGCCGAAATGGTATATGTGATCATTTTAAAATTGGTATATAATGAGATTGTTTAATGGGGGGTTCTTTTTATGTTTTTAAAATGTTCTGATGAAGTTTAGGGATAAAGGGACTTGACTACTTGAATTCTTATTAAAATTTTGGAAGATTTGCGACTGACCTTCTTCTTGGAATGTGTTGGTGTTTTAAAAGTTTTTAAATCTTTTTCTGGTTCACAAGCATAAACTCCCAGGTTTATATTAGTTCATCAAAATACGTATTAGTTGAATATGTATTAATCGATAGCTAAACAGAGAAATTCATTACAGTAAAGCATGACATTTTTCCCAGGGTTAAGAATCACTGGGCCATCAGCACAATTTTGCCCTTTTTCCCACTGAAGTGTGATCTTAGAGTTGGTATATATAGTTATGGGTGTGCGAGGGCACTGCCCCCCACATTGGGGGGGAGGTGTGGGGGCAAAACCCTCACTTGGGTCAGTTTGATTTAGTGCAGTGTATGTTCCAGAGTGCTAAAGGGCGAGTGGTTCCTAACCCTGGGAAAACTTCTGTGCTTTGCTGTAATGAATTTCTCTGTTAAGCCTTCACTGAATACGTATTCGAGGAATATGTATTTTGATGAATTAATGTAGACTCAGATTCCCAAGTGGACATCAAGATTCTCCAAGACAACCTGTCCCAAACAAATAGCTTGTGTCAAAACCATGGACTAAAACTAAATGCCAAGAAATGTATAATTGTATCCTTCTGCAAGAATGACTACCCTTATAACTGTCACATTGACAGCCCATGTCTAAAAAATGATTTATTACTTATTTATTTATGTTATTTCACATTTGTTAACCGGGTTAGTCCAACTGAGTTTGCAATAAACCCCATTTTCATTGGAGACCCGAGGGGAAAAGTCCCAGCAAGCATAAGTAAAGATAAAGTGACAAATATACAAATATTAAATAACAATCACAATACAAAATAATTGTAAAAAAGAAAAGTTTATTAATTATTTGCATTAAGTTGATAGTGACCCAAGGGGAAAGAGCCCCAGCAAACATAAGCAAAGATAAGCATACAGGACAAAAACTATTAAAATAATAATGCAAATATAAATTAATTATAAAAAGAAAAACAAAATAAAAAATTATGAACATTAAAGGTTGCACTGATAGCAGTGGTCTAAATTTACTGCATATAAGAGTAAAAACAAAAAGATAATGGTTGTTCAAATGAAGGAAAATGTACAGACATTGATAGGAAATGGGGGAAAAAGATAAATAGTGTGGTGAATGGGAGGGGGAGAGAAAGGAGGGGGCTATAGTAGTAGTAAAGCAGAGGGTTTAGGAGGTTAGTTTAAGAAGAAGTTACTAACAGAAAAAGAAAGTTAGGAGATGCAACAGGTTATACAGTAGGACAGACTAAGACTACATGTGGTCAAGGCAACGGCATAATTTAAAGTTTAGTAGGTGTGATTTAAGCTCCTTTTTAAAACAGGGAAAGGAAAGGTTGGATCTAATATGGAGAGGGTGTTTGTTCCAATTTAGTGAGACAGAGTGTTTGTAAAGTAGTTTGCCAGTATTCCTTTTGGGTTTATAAACTGAGAGAAGATGCTGATCAGCACTCCAGAGAGGCCAGGGGGGAGAGTAGAGACTAACATGGGAAGCAAGAGCAGGGCAGGCAGAGGGGTTATTAAGTATGGAAAAGGGAGTGTGGAGTTGCGATTGTAGGAGAAGGTGCGGAAATTCCAGCCACTGAAGTTTGATTAGTGAGAGCCAGTGATGCGATGAGAGTGGTTGGTTTAAAATAAATCTGGCAATTTTGTTGTATGTTTGTTCCAGTTTCTGCATTGAGGTAGTTTGGATATTGGTAAGGATGGGGAAGGGTATAGAAGACTAGGTAAGAGAAATGCTTGCACAACTGTGTGTTTAGTGGCAGTAGTGAGGATTTTTTTGTTCCTATAAAGTTTTTTGGTGTTTTTTTTTTTTGATGCTGTCATTAGGGACTTGGAAGCCCATGTCAAAAATGAGCTGTCCTTTGATCACCACATATTCATTGTTAAAAGTAAGTCCTTTTCATCACATAGCTTTTATCTAAAGGTATTTCATCCAGGTCCAGGTTTTAATCATTTCAGTGTGTATTATAATGACCTTTTTGGTATGCATGTGTTCAAATACTTGTCACAACTGGAACAATCATCATACTTTCTCACCAGGGGCAGCACTAGACAGGGGGATAAATAGAGGCATGTGCCCCCGAGCAAAACTGTGTGTGCCCCTGGACTGCCCTACTCCCTAGAATATTGAGGTTACTCTCACCTGTGAACTGGTACCCTCAATGTGCATATGTCACAAAGCTCAAGAAAGCAAGGAGATTCAGCATGAGTACAGAAAGGGAGAACAACCATTGTGATTTTGAAAGGGAGAACAGTAAGAGATTTTGTAAGGGAGAGCCACAAATGTGTGTGTGTGTGTGTGTGTGTGTGTGTGTGTGTGTGTGTGTGTGTGTGTGTGTGTGTGTGTGTGTGTGTGTGTGTGTGTGTGTGTGTGTGTGTGTGTGTGTGTGTGTGTGTGTGTGCTCATGTGCGCACATGTAAAATGCCACAGTTAGAGCTATTTTTAGCTAGAAACTATCAATGACTTAAGGGACTTGCTTAGAGTCACACAGTGGGCAAATGGAGGTAGAAAAAAATCTAAATCTGTACCCTTAGCTACAGGAGGCAGCTCATTAAGAGCTTGAGGACTTAATCATTCACACTAGCTACCAGGCTTGCATTAACTTTTTTTTGTAAATCACTGAGGCAGTTTCATAGTTCTCATTGTAAAGAAAATACACATTCATGCTATGTTGGTGTTCTTCTTCTGTTAACTTTTTAAATGAATTACAGTTGTCTGGCACTTAAGGATCTAAGCTGGTAATAGACTGATTATTGCAATTAAAAGTACAGTGTTTGATTCCTTCCATGACCATTTGCCTGTGTTGTGACTTTGAGCAAGTCACATAACTAGACAGTACTCCCGGGTCATTCCCAAAAGGGCAACTTTGCCCACTGGGTTTATCTTCTTGAAAAATGCATAAAATAATAGCTCCTTTTTGTCCCCGATTAATTTTGGCTTTTGTGGTTTCTGGCAAACCATTGTGATTTGTGATCAGAAATAATGACAGGAATGTGAGTTTCAGATTTTGTATTATTTTATTTATTTATTTATTTGTTTGTTTATTTATCTATTGGCATTTGTTTACTGGGAAAGTCCACTGGGCCAAAAGAACCAGCTTTCAGTGGAGGCAGGTCCAGGGAGAAAAGCTCCACAATACAACAATACATAAAATATAAAATAAAACAATTAGAATATACTAGCAATATTACAAAAGAGACAGTAATATACAAAAGTCAAAAATGTGCAAATGCCTGATATGTACAGATTTCTAGTGGATAAGAGTCACAAATTAGTAAAGTGATTTAATTATATTACTCTAAAGGTAGTACACTGAAGAAAATGATATCTTGGAAGTATACTGAAGGTGTTATGGTATTATAGGCAGCAGATTGGAAAGAAATGTCTGGATAGATGAAAGGGTGAGAATGGATAGAGGAAACAGAGATAAAGTAGCTGTTTTGACTAGAGCAAAGAAATGTTGCAGGAGTAAGGATGTATATTTGAGTAGAAACAAACTTAGAATAGATAGGCTATGGATGGGTGAGAGCTGAGACAATTAGACTGCCATAGGGTGGAGATGTGATGCTCAGAGATTTTTTTGAAGGAAGGGATACTACTGGAGGTTCTGATAACTAATGGGAGAGTGTTCCAATGCTTGGCAATAGAGAAGAAATAAAGCAATTTGCCAGCAGGAAGTTTGGTTATGTCTACATGCAGAAGAAGTTGATTTTCAGATCTGAGTGGTTTATTTGGGTTGTAGTGGGTTAAGATGGAAGAGAGGGTAAGGCAGTTTGGGGGGTTGTAAATTATTTTCTGAGCTGTGATTAGCTGCAGGTATATTAGCTGATGTGGGGGTTCTAGTCAGTGATTTTAAGGGAATCCAATGATGGGAAGAGTGTTTTGCATTGGTTGCAAACTTGGCTAACTTGTTATAACATGACTCAAGCTTGGTTTTTAGAGTGGAGTTGATATTGGTGAGGAGGGGAGCACCACAGAGAAGTGAAGGTGAGAAACATTAAGGCGAGAGTTCATTTAGTGGAGCAGTTAAGATAGTGTTTTTGTTGGTAGAGGGTGCCTAGCTTATAGTTTTTTTTTATGTTATTATGGATGTGGAGGTCAGATGTCAGGTTTTCATCAAGGATGACTCCTAGCAATGTGGTGTGGGAGACAACCTCTGTGGTAGAGTTGGATTGGGAGTAAATGGTGAAAACTGTCTTGTTGACAGAGAGGTTTTTCTTGGGAGTGAATAGTAACAATTTAGTTTTGTTTGGGTTTAGGGCTAGGTGATTATTAGCCATCCAGCTTTTGGTGGTGGTAAAGGTATTCTGGCTCATCTGCAGGAGTTCAGTTTTTGATTTAGCAGAGCAAATAATGGTTGAATTGTCTGCATATTGTACAACAGTTCCATGTTTAAGGTTGGTATGGAAGCCATTTATAAAAATACTGAACAGTAGAGGTCCTAAAATGGAGCCTTGGGGTACCCTTGTAGAGGAGTTAAGAAATGGAGAGAAAGCGTTGAGCCATCCAGTGGATTGCTGTCTGTCTTTTAGATAACTTGTGAACCAGTTTAGGGTTGGGGGAGATGCAGAGGGGTGGAGAGTTTGCTGAGGAGTATGGGATGGGAGACCATATCAAATGCTTTTGAAAGGTTAAGGAAGATAGAGGATACAAATTTACCATTATTTATGGCTTGATTGACAGCGTCCATTAAGGAAATAAGGGCAGTAGTAGTGCTGTGGCCAGGCCTAAACCCATGCTGAGTTGAGGAGAGGAGTTTGTTTAGTAGTAGATAATCTAGAAGTTGGTGATGAATGCATTTCTCAAGAACTTTGGAGATAGGAGAGAGAATAGCAATGGATCTGAAGTTAGATACATCTGTAATGTTACCTCCTTTATGGAGTAGGAGAATAAATGCTTTTTTTCCATATTGTAGGAACGTAAGCCACTTGGAGAGACCTATTGATAAGTATGCTGATGGGATAGGCAATGGATGTTGCTGACATCTGGAGGTATTCTGGGTGTAAGCTGTCAGGGGCACATGAGCCAGGTTTCAGTTGTAGGAGAAGTTTAGTAATGGTGGATATGGGAATGGAGAAGAAAGAAAAAGCAGAAGAGTTAGGTTTGGTTTTCAGAGATGGATGTGATAGTGAAGATGAGCTAGCATTAGTATTGGGAAAAGTAGTGGTGAGTTTGGCTATGGTGTCAATGAAATGTGAATTGAAAAGGCTGGCTATTTCACTGGCAGTTTTCTCTGAGAATGGACATGGGTTGCTATTGGTACCAGGGTTAATTAGAGATGAAACAGAGTTCCAGAATTTCTTAGGATTTTGCTTGTGATGTTTTCGAATGTTTAGATAGTGTTCCTTTCTATCATTAATGATCAGGTGCTTTTCCTTGGTTACGTAGCTGTCTGAATTTTAATAGATCATTGGGATTTTTATAGGTTTGCCATTTTTTTCCGTATTTTGTCCCTGGCATCCATAGTTTGTTTGGTAGGTTTAGTAAGCCATATGGCATGCTTAATTTTGACTATTTTTTGTTTAAGTGGGGCTAGCTTGTTGAGGACAGTTAGAAATGTGGAGTTAAAGAACTCAACAGCTTCACTGAGAGGCAGGAGGTTTAGGAAATTCCTATTGATTGTTCTAAGGGTTTCATTGAAAACTGTTGGGTCAAAGTTACTTAGATTTCTAGTCTGCTTAATTTGGTATTGGGAGGTTGCTGTGTTGGTTGTACGAATTATAAAGGCTGGAAGGTGATCACTAATACTGCAGGAGAAAGTTCCTACTGTAACAGTTTTGTTAGGGGTGGAGACAAGTATCCAGTCTAAAAGTGAGCCACTGCCTTTATATTTCTTAGGTCTAGTTATATCTTTCATCAGCTGTGTAAACTTGAAGCAGTTGATATTGGTTGAGGGAGAGTGGTCTATGAAATCTAGCCAGTTTATGTTTTACGTCACCTAGGATTATTGTCTTGTTGTTAATATTGTTTGATATCCAGGTGAGAATATCTTCTAGAACAGGTATATTGTTGCCTGGGGGACTGCATATGGCTATGATGCAGAGATACTTAGAGTTGTTGAGTTTGATTATAAGTAATTCGGCAGTAGTGAATTGAGGAATAGGCTTGGAGTAAGGGACAGTGATGAAAGTATTGGGAAAATTTATGGCAATCGCTCCACTTTTTTTATGAGGTCTATCAGCCCGTAAATAGGCATAACCTGGAGGCAGGAATGCTGAATCCTTTATGTAAGGTTTCATCCAGGTTTCGGTTACTGCTAATATGTCAGGTTTGTTCTGAGATAGCCAGGCATGGAATTCTGGTACTTTGTTTCTGATACTTTGAAGACTGATTGTTGTGAGATTTAGTGATTTATGTGATTTGGGGGGGGGGGGGTGTTCATAGCGGGAGGCCCAGGTTGGGGTGGATATCTCCACAAAGAAATATGTTAACTTGCTTTGATAGGTAGTTGAAGGGTAGGAGGTTTCTTTTTGTGTAACTAGAGATGGAAATATGGCTGTGTGTATGTTTGGGAGAGGAAGTCGTTTTACCTTTGTATGTAGAAGTATATCGAGTGCATACAAGCTGGGGGATATATAAGAGTAGCTGGGGAGGGGTGACGAATGTATGGCAGTTACAGATGTGTGTTTAAGGGGTGTTGATGTTTTGTTTAGGCTTGTCAGGTGAGATAGGAGACACTGTGAAAGGACTAGTGGGCAGAGTAGAAAGATAGTATGAGTAGGTGACATGGTGGTAAGGCGAAGAGGTGTAGAAAGTTGTTAATTGTTATAGATAATATTTATGTAAATAATGGGTTATGTAGGTAGAAAGTGATGAAGGTTAAACTATTAAAGGGGTACTTGGATGTGGTAGTGTGTAAACTGGGTACATGTTTTACTACTGTTTAATAGTGAGATGAGGGTGGTGGGTGTTATTGGCAGATAGCATGGGGGGGTCCCCTTGTTATTGGATGGTGGAATAGAGGGACGGGCTATGAAAAGTATAAATGTAATTGAAGTGGGGGTAGGTGAGAATGGGGGTAGGGGAGTGGAGTGAGTCCAAGTGAAGTGAGGACGAATGGAGCAGGTTCACCCAGGACGAGCAGAAAATCACTCTAGAAACAATCAGTGAGACAAGTAAGTAAAGTGACAATGTGTCAGTAAGGGAGATTGATTGGGGAAGGGAGGCAGTGATATATGGATAGTAGAAGCTACATGCCTGGGATAATCAGAATAGTTGGAGAGGCCCCCATGTTCTCATATCATACCTGTCTGAATTTGAAACAAAGATTATGCTATAAGGACTTTAAAAATGCTAAAAAGTTGAATATAAGTAGAAAACAGGGTACATTTCCTTGTTATAGTTGCATATGCTGTGATGATATAAATACAAGTTGTGAATTTATACATCCTAACACTAAGAATAAATATACTTTCAGGTGTTTTGCAACTTGTAATAATGCTACCATTGTGTATATTGCATGCCATAAGGTGTGTCAAACATTCTACATAGGGAAATGCACAAGAAGGTTGAAGTACAGAATTATTGAACACAAATCTGAAATACATAGAGAGGTAGCAACTAATGCTTTGGGTAAGCGTATGAGGGAGAAAGGAAGTGCACATACATTTAACTTTAGAGTGATTGACATTGGAAAGAAGAAAAAGGGGGGGGTGTTAACAGTGACTTAGAAGTATGTAAATACTCATGGATCACATTTTTAAAAGCTGTTGTTTTCCAGGTTTAAATACAGCATTAAGCATTAAACTTATTTTAAAAAGAAGACAGTTAACTTTGAAATAACATCTTGTGTGGATGGGTTTTAGTTAAATGTTTTACTTATTTTATGGCTATACTGACTTTCAGTAACATTTTACCTGTATATATGTCTTATATATGTCTTTAAATTGAAGTGCTTAATACAACTGTGCCATGTGATTAGTCTTATTGTTTGAATTTACTATTTAAAGAAGGCATTTGATCTTTGTTTTTACACACTGATGAAGGGTTGATCCTGAAAGCTTTGTGATTTTTCTTCCGTTTGGAATAAATTATGCATTTTACCTCAACATTTCCAGGTTTGGGATTTTTTACTACTGTTTAGCATTTTGTATCCTGCCTGGTTTACCTATGTGCTGTTCTTGTTTCTTTGGATTTTTAGTCATACGCAGTAACAACTATGCCCAAAGAAGGCGTGTTTTACAAACAAAGCTAGTTGGTTACACAACGCATGCAAACGGTCCTGATAACATTGCTATGTAGTTCTATTAGTAACATGGGCTATGCTATACAACTCGCAGGCTAGTTTCTATACCAAAGCAGTAAAAATAGACCAATATACATGAATTATTCTCTCATGGAGTGATCAAACGGTGAGGGTAGCTGAGCTATACAGTTCTATTAGTAGCAGTTGCTATGTAATGCAAGTCTCAGGCTAGGTTAGTTGAAAAAACAGTAAAAATGGACCAGAAAACATGTAATCTAAAACTCATACAGTGTCAGCAAGTTAGGTGCAAGTGAAAATCCTTTCATAAATCAGTAAAGACATACAACGGTATCTCTGGTCCAGTGCATCACTAAGCGGTCCTGTGAGGAGGGTCGAGATAGGACTGGAAAGAAAGAGTGCCAAGCAAAGAATACTGTTTTAAGAAGCGCAAGGCATTATGGGATGAGAGGGAGGAAATGTAAAGCTCTAACGTGGGAAATGGGGAAATACCTGGGCAGAGGTGAAGTATGTTTAGACAATACGGGTTAGGATATAGGTCTGACCTAGAATGAGCAGAAAAATCACTCTAGAAACAATCAGTGAAACAAGTAAGTAGGGTGACAATATGTCAGTAAAGGAGATTGATTGGAGAAGGGAGGCAGTGATATATGGATAGCAGAAGCTATTGTGAGGGAAAGAAATGCAGGAATGCTCTACTAGAAAGGGGTGGGCTAGGCTGGGGAAAGGTGGAGGGAGAGCTAGACAATACAAGAGTAGTAAAAACAGTTAGGCTGAATTAAGGGAGCTACTTTGATACTTAGTTCCTTAGACGGGATGGTTAGAGGCACAAAAGTACAAGAGAGTGATCTAGAAGGCAAGCGAGGACAGGAAGAGAAGAAGCTAGAGGCAAAGTGGGACAGAGGGATATCACAGGAGCAATGGTGATGCATGGGAAGCCATAGACAAAACACTGGGATAGAGTATATAAGAGAAATAATGAAACGCTGTTCCTGATTTTGTGCCTATGTTTCTGATTCTTGGGCTAAGAAGTTGAGCGGGTAGAGTGCAGTTGCACAGTATTGTTCTGATATCAGTGAGCTCAGATACATTTCCAGATTTCTGGGATATTTATGAATTTATTGGGTCTATATTATCTTGTCGAAATGGTATAACAGAGAATGCCATTTTGATGACATCCCACTTTGAAATGTTTTAACTGGTGGGCTGTGTGTTGTTGGTCTACCGATTTTTTTTCCCTAGGAAAAAAATCGGTGACCTGGGCTTTCACTGTTTTTGTAGTTCGCTGTTTATTTGTCATCGAAAGGGCATTCGCTTTTATGCCATTTTGACAAGATAATATAGACCTGAATTTATTCATTCACTGGATCTAAAGCAAATATCTGTGGCATACAGTCATACAACCAGCTGTAATCAATGTGGGTATGCGTGTGCGTGTCTGTGTGTGTGTGTCTGTCAAAGATCAAAGTATTAGCAATGCAATGGGTAGATGAAGCAATAAGTGAGATGGGAAGAAAGATTAAAGTTGTTTGTTACTGCTAGTTTGTAAACGATTTGCTTATATTTTTGTGAGGGGCTGGACTTTTTCAAATTACATTCAATTATCTAATGTAGCTCTGAGTGTTGCAACTGCTGTTTAAGTTTTTGTCATAAATATTGTAAAAGGAAATGTTTACAATGTAATCAAGTGACTGTTATGGCAAGCAAAGAGAAAATGAGGATATCAAAGAATGTTTTGTAAGTATAAAGTCCAAAATTTAACCATGGTGTAAAGTTCCTTCCAGGTTGTTAGCAAATGAGTCACATTTTACTCATCTGTTCAACACTGTGCAAGACAGTGTAGTGTATCCTGAAGATGGATGATTGCTTATGCTGTAATTTCTTTAATTCTTCAGCTTATTGGATTTATGGATGGTATGGTATTCTTGAATTTGCAAGGCTATTCTTAACTGTATTGCTTGACTGCTTGATGCTCACTTGAGTTCATTGTTTTTGTTTTGTTGTTTGGTGGGGGTGTTGCTTGGGTGCCCATCTGGGGCCTTGGACATTTGCAGCTCGAGTTGTTTCTCCCAAGAGTCTCTATACATACAAATGAAGAACTAGGCATGTGGTAAACCAATTATAATGTAACATTTTACCCATGGTGTGAACTCTCTCCCTAGTTCTTAGTAACTGTTCCACAGTTTGCCCATTTGTTCCACATTATGAGAGGTTGTATAATGTTGTGAATTTTGATGATAGAAAGTTGAATATGGCTGCAGTTTACTCCATTTGTTTGCTTATTGGTGCTATGGATATTATGGTAATATCAAACCATACTAAATTACAGTCTTTAGTTCTTTTGCAGAAACTTGTTCATAGACAGTTATAACATTCAGAACATTTTAACTGAATCATTTAAAATCCCACACATCCAAAAAACTAAATCCTGAAATGGTTTATTGCGACCAGGCATTCGCTATTGGGTGCTATCCATACCACACAGCTGTCCCTGTTTTTGAAGAATGTCCCTGATTTTGCTTCAAATGGTGGTTGTGTTCCTCATAACATTTCTGATTCTCTGAAAAATCACTCATAATTATAGTCAGTCAGGAATGCCAGTCATTAGAGTTTTATACTTATTGTTCAAAACATGCATATTGGTGCAAAATGTGTTATTCTATTAACTTTTTTAAAGGAATTGCAGTAATATTTAAAATATTTCCTGATTTTCCACCCTCCAGACCATTATTTTGGCTTTGTCCAGAAGTATTGACCAAATAAGTTGAGAGTTACGGCAATACCCATAAAATATTCAGATCTAAATTATTTCCATTGGTGTTATTTCAGCAAACCAGAAACATCGTACTAGGCGATTCATTTTGCTATATTTGCTTGATACAGTTTTTATCTTTCTTACTGCTGTTTTCCGTGGAGGGTGCTGGATAACTAATATGTTTATTTATGTTTGCCACTGCATTTCAGTTATTTCATTATATCCTTCTACTATGGCAATTTCAACACATCAGAATCATTAAAAAGTTATGGATATTATATCTCAAAGGACCTGCCACTGTAAAGTGATATTAGAGTTTTTTCCCATAATCCTCTTCAAGCCCCCATCACCAGTCATGCTAGACAATAAGGAAATCATTTTTTTAAACTTCCATCTAAACAGAATGGGAGTAGTGAGTCACAGACATCTTGCAGAGCTGTCTGTGAACCTGTTTTCATGTTCACTTTTTGGCCTGATTTATGCTGATTTGTATTATTGCAGCAGCTCTTTCCTCTTTAACAATTCAGTTGTAAATGTCCAACAAAATAAACTAGCTGTACTGCATGTATTAAGGCTTCCAGTTTTTAGTCCAAGTGCTGAAAGACCCACTCACATTTTATTCCAAAGATGTAAACTTTGTCATTGTAAACCAGGAACTTCTGCTTCAAAGAACATCTAACAGACATTAAAAGTACTTCGCTTTTAGGTTTATAGGTTCCTTGGTTCATAAGCAATTACTCGATTAATGATCTTAGAGAGCATCCTTTCATCCTAGTCAATGCTTCCCAAATGTATCTAACAAATTTCATAACCTAGGGTTATTTTAAAGGATATGCAGGCTAGAGCATGAGAGGTCAAACATTTACAGGCTATCTCTAACAGAGACATACGTGCCAGACCAGGAGTAAATTTATGATTCCACATTCACTGGTCCAAGTTACACTTGAAATGGTTTAAGGAAGAACTCTGCTTCACATGGATAGAAAACTGGTTCTAGACAAGGGGTAGTCTCTGAGACACATATCTATCCAACCAATATGTCCTAGTTATGTTGCAGATATTGGGTAATTCTGATGCCATTTGTTTTGCTGACATGTAATAGGTCCACCAGAATATTATCAGAGGATGTATTGTAGGCCAGGCATAGATCACCCCTCAGCAGTCTGCATGAAATTGAGTCCAATGATAGGGCTTTAAGACAGTTTGCATAGGACATGTGGTTTCTATCCTGTATTCTTTTTGTGAGAAACAGTATACACTTCAGTTTTTGCCTATACCTGGTCAGATACATACTGAAAGTAGCATTGTACTCAGTGATTGGTCTGATGAGGGCAGCGTACAGCAGAACAATGATATCCATGGACCTAGATGCCATACCCTTGTCATAATGGTACTTATAAGTTGCACAATATAAGATGATTTCCTTACTACCATAAACAAATGATGGTCAAAGGCCAGGTAACTGTCTACACCCATTCCCAAATCCCTGACCAGTAGGTCTACTCTTAGGAATGGATTAATGTGGTAGTTTCCAGGGGTAGCCATCTTCTCACATGATACTATTCACCAGTGTCTGCAGTGTGATTATATGTGTTTCATCTTGAATGTTGATAAAACATGTATTTGTGTAAAAAATATTTTCCTTACAATGCAGCTTAGAACAAAACAAGTCTAACTTTCAATTCTTGAATTAAGGTTACTGATCTTTTTTCTCTTTCAACCGAGGCACAAATGTGTTTGGGATTGACATTTCTCCACCTCTTTTGTATTGGTAGCTACACCCTTGACTTGTTATATTATTATTATTATTATTATTATTATTATTATTATTATAACATACCAACACATCATCCAAACCATAATCATTCAGCATGACAAATTAGTAGTTGTTCTGTGCTGTAAACATTGCTAGGATGTTCAAGATTATGGCATTCATTCTCGTTTTTGTAGAGGAAATGGCCTTTCATTTTTAACAGTAGATTATGAGAGAGTTGTTATCATGTATCATGTATTATATACTTGTTTGGTACGGTGCTTTTTTTTACATCTGCTACTTGCCCCACCAGCTAAATAATGTACCCTGACAAGAAAATGAATCTAGAGCTGCCACTGTTTCTCACTAAAAAAAAAAAAAATCAAGGGCCAGAATCATAAAAACTACCAAGGCCATGTCAAAGCTTTGTCTCTTTTCTTAGTATCATACAGGTATACTGTGGGGCACACTGTGCCTCCTCTCCAAATAGCTTCCTGTCCTTCCCCTACATCCTGCAAACTCCGACACCTGCAGCAGCTGGAAAGGCCCCAAAAGTTCCTCACAAAAGGATAAAAGGGTCTCAAAATATGAACCCAGATTTGATGACTCCTCAGAACTACAAAGGCGAGAGCTAAGTTTGACACGGGTTAATTAATGAGGACGTTGGAGGAGGACACAGATTCATCATAGAGAGAGACTATGCTGTGGAACAAAATGGTACATGTGAGGCAGAGCACCTGCCTGGCTAGCCTCAAGAGAAATCTTGACCCCCAGGGATTACCTCAGTGTCACTGCTTGACAGAGGCACACAATAATGGGCATAGTTTTCTTCAAACTAAAGGTAAAGGGGTGGCGAAAACCACAAAACTCTAGGCTAGGCTTATAAATGCCCTTGGGCAGCCTAGTATGAACCTATGAACCTATAATTACTGTTTATACTTATCCACACCACAACCCCACTCTCTCATCCCCCCTTCTCATTATCTCCCCCACACTCACAGCATCTTAGCATATCTCCAGCCTTTGACTTTGCCTTCCCTTATCCTACTAATGCTCCCCTCTTGCTCACTCCTCTTTACCTTGTAAATTAATCTCTCCTTTATACTCCCTATTAATCATTTTCATCTTATTTCTCTCCCCTTTCCTCCCTAGTAAATAACCTCTTCCCCACACACATTTACCTAGGTCTTTGTTATCCTTCTACTATCATTATCTCATGTAAAACCATGCCCCCCACCTCACTTGAAGCCTGCTTATGTACCTCTCTTTACTTACCTCCTATCATACACACCTTAATTTTTACATTCATCTCCAACCTACACTTCTCCTGTACTCCACAAGGAACCCTCCATGCTCTTTCTAATTCTCTCCTCTCTCTCTTTAACTCTTCCTTCACACATCTCAACAAAATAAAATTGTCCCTGTCTCTATCACATCCTTCAAATCTAAATACAAACCCACTTGCTTTTACCTTTATCAAATAAGCCTTCCCCTTTTTCTAACAATTTACTATCATCCAGCAACATCCACCCAAACCCAGGCCCATCTAGCCCAATCACAACAAGCACCTATCTCACTAAACATCTCTCTATCTTTGCTATTAACAAATAAAGTCTACCTAATAAAGATACAGAACTACACTCCTGGATTACCCACCAATCACCACACATCCTGGCCCTATCTGAAACTTGGCTAAATCCACATATTTCTAACACTGAAATATTACCTCTCCACTACAACATCTATCTCCAAGATAGAACCAGCAAAAATGGTGGAGATGTCACAATTATGTAATCTAAACACCTTAACTCATTCCCTCCAATGAAGCTCTGGAAGTTTCCACTGTAATTTCCAATGAGCTGAGCCTAATCTTTTTCACAGAATCAAATTACGACCTCAAATTTCAAATAAATGTTCATATCTCTAGAACTATTGGGGTTACTAAATAAGTATAAATGACAAACTCTTCAGCACAAACTATTTTATAGTAGTGGCATCTTTGGGTTTTAGATAAAAGTCACAGTAAACACCATGTACAGTATCTCAGAAATCACTCAACTTACACATGTAGTATCTGTAGCATTTTGTTCATCCAGCTGGGAACTTTCCTATGAGGCTAAGCAGTACTGTCTGTGCTACTAGGTTGTTGAGATATTTGGAAAAAATATGAAATTTATATCTATATAAATAAATATTATATTAACAATAATTAATGTCTCTTTACCTGTACTAGACAAAAGACAAATATCAATATAGTTGAGTTTGTCATTGTTTAAGCTTTAAGATGAAATTTTTTAATACCTTGTATGTAGCACAGCTTAGGAATCACTGATACAAATATAAACAACAATATTTGACACCTAGAGTAGAGTGTAGCTGCAGAAGCACCTGGAGGCGTCAGACAACTGTAATGAGTTAACCTACCCCCCCCAGCCAATATCTTTGCCTAACTTTCAACCAGCTGAAATATTACTTCTAAACTGCCACCTCAACCCCCATAAGAAATTTGCCATTGCCTCTATCTATATCCCACCTGGAAACAACATTCTCATCCTCAAATCTATTATACAACTGATTTCTATTAACATCCCTTATGAGCCCTTACTACTAGGTGACGTAAATATTGACTGCAAAAACTATCCTCTACATCTTCCTCCCTTTAAATCAACCTACATAGCTTCCATCAACTTATCACAACTACTACCCACTTCAACAACAATACTACCCAAGGTAAAACCTTAGACTGGATTATTACCTCTGTCCCCACCCTATATCATAACCCCAGAGTCCTGCCCAACTCCATAAGTGACCACCTCCCTATCCACGTCCAATGTTACTCTTTCCAAATACCGAAATTATAGAATTTTAGAGGGTGTTGCAAGCTTTCTTCTTTCAATCCTGAAACCTTCAATAACAGGCTCACTTCCATAAACTGGGGCTTCCTTAAGTACCTCCCTCTTAATGAAGCCATTCTACACTTTAATCACATTTTTCTTGATATACTTGACTCTTTAGCTCCTTTTAGAAATGTAAGAATCAAAGCCGACTACTCACTTTGGCTGACCAAAAACACCCTATCTCTCAGGAAAGAAAGAGACAAAAAATAGGAAAAAAATGGCTAAAAACGAAATCGGCAACATTCCTACAAAAATATAAAGAACTAAGAAATCTGGCAAAGACAGCAATTAACAAAGACAAGAAAATTTACTTTTATAATCTCCAGTTCTCTCAAAAGTCTAACCCCTAAAAATTCTGGCATACCATCAATAAAATCTTAAATCCAGGTCAACCTACCACCCCCAACCCCTATCCTAATAATTCTCCCTTAGAAAGTGCCACCTTACTTAATACCCACTTCATCAACTCTATTCAGAAATTTACCCAACCCTCCCAAAGCCATAACCACCCTCACACTACTCACTACACATGCACCATAACCCCTTTCCTCTCTTAACTCCATCTCCACAGACCTACATCAAGTCACTTCTACTAAAACTGAAACCTTGTTCTCCCTCTACCGATAACCTCCCTCCCCTCTTTCTTAAACTCTCTGCTCATTCCATAGCCTATTCTGTCTCTATCCTAATAAATAGATCTATCCAAGAGTCTACTGTCCCCGACATCTGGAAATCTTTCTACACCATTCCACTTCACAAAGGAGGTAACTCCACTGAGCCCTCTAACTACAGACCCATTGCCATCATATCTCCTCTATCCAAAATCCTCAAAAACTGTATTCACAATCAGCTTTTAACTCACCTTATTGATGAAAATCTTCAGACTCCCACTCAACATGGTTTTAGGCCACACCACATCACTTCCACTGCCCCTCCACTCACAATATTGCTGAAGCCAGGGATAAAAACCTCCTCGTGTCTTGCCTCTTTCTTGATCTCTCTAAAGCTTTTGATACTGTCTCCCATTCCAAGCTATTTACTAAGCTTACTGACCTTAACATCTCCTCCTCTAGTATTCACTGGTTCTCAAGCTATCAAATAGGCTCCAGTCTGTCAGATGGCAATCTGCTTGCTCCCCTTTTATACCTATCCAAACTGGTGTCCCTCAAGACTCAATCCTTGGCCCCCTGCTACTCAACATCTTCAGCAATCATCTTTACTCCTCCTGCAACACCTCCTCTCTCATACAATATGCTGATGATTCTACCATTATCTTTTGTGCTAACAACATCTCTAAACTTCTTTCTATCACCCAAAACTCCTTCTCATCTGTAGAAAAATGGCTCACAGAGCATCAACTTATACTCAACCCCCAAAAAACTAAGCTCCTTCTATTTCTCCCTAAAACTCTCCACCACCTTAAATCCACCTTTGCTATTTTTTTGCTAGATAACACTCTCATCAAAGCTGAGTCTCACACTAAGTTACTGGGTACCATAATAGATGACCAACCCAAATTCGACATCCATATCCAACAATGTATCAAAAACCTAACATAAAACTGGGTCTTCTCTACAGGAATAAGAAATGTCTAGCTCCCAACTCCAAACCCACCCTTGCCCAAGCCTATTTCCTTCCATGTCTCCTCTACACCTCCCCTATCCTAACTCACCTCCAGTCAAACCTTCTCTCCAAACTAGAACAAGCTTACAATAACATAGCCATATTCTCCAGCAACCAGCCTTATACATCCCATCATTGCCTTGTCCTGAAACAAATCAAAAAAATCAAATTAAGAGTAGAGGGATGTTATCATGTGGGAAATGTAGTGTTTGCCCTTATATAATTATTTTTTTCCCTTACATAAATAATATTGAGTATAGATCTAATGGCCAGTATAGTTGTAGAACTGAGAGAGTGATATATGCTATTAGATGTGGCTGTAATAAGTTTTATATTGGCCAAACGAAAAGAATGTTTAAGGTGAGACTATTAGAACATCTGAGGGATATTAGGGTAAAAAAATTAGAGAGTCCCTTAGCTCAGCATTTTTATGAATGTCATGATGGTAAATGTGATAGTTTAACAGCAACTATTTTAGAATAGGTTTTTATAGGTGAACTAAATGAGAATTTGATTAAGAATGCACTGTTAAAAAAATAAACTATTTTTATTTTGAAGTATGAAACTTTAATTCCTAGGGGCTTGAATACAGATTGTTGCTGGAGAAGTGTTATTTGATTTGTCCAAAAGCACTTTAAATTTGTTTGAATTGTATTTTAATTAACTTGAATGATTTAATTGTTTGATTGCTGCTAATAGCTGATGCTATATAAATGCTTTTGTCTGTGTTATGTGTTACTCCTTGAAGGCTTACTGTGGCCAAGGCGCTAGAGAGAAGAATAAATACAGAACCTTATTTTACACTGGCCTTGTTGTCTCTATTTGTGGTGTAGCAACTTGTTTTTTTATCTTGCTGTTGTTCGTTTTATCCATCTTTTATGGCTAGTGATCCAGCATTGAATATTCCGAGGGTTTTTAGACAGGATAATGCAGGTACCTCTCAGCAGACTATTGATGGTTTCTTTAATTCAGAGTGTGAATTTGATCGCTCTGATACTAATGCTGTTGGTGAGAATGTTTCGGGTTTACCATTATGGGAGCATTTTTTAGCTGAAACAAGGAATAAGCGTGCTTCTAATCCTTTTGCCAATATTGGAAAACGCTCCGTGGATTACCCGGTAGAGGTAAAGACATTAATATCTAAACTAAGTAATTTAATGAATAAGGAAATGTTGACTTTTTACAATTATACAAGTCTGCAAAGATACTTAGATCTTGACATCATACCGCGAGGGTCGAGAGCTGTTAAATTTCCTTCTGAGCCATTTATTGGGACTTGTGCAGTTGATAAGGTCTTTCAGCAGAGATGGGAAAAAGCGGCACATCTCTGCTCAAGGGAATGGCTTAATATCCTGATTGAAAGAGATACCATCAAACTGTCTAACATAAAAAAAGATATTAACAGTGTTTGTTCTAACTTAATGCCTGCTTTAGACAGGGCGAAATGTGAGTCCTGTCTTCATGATATTAGAGACAAACTAAACATACAAGAGAAGAGAGTCCTTGAACAGAAAATGTATAAAATACAGAGAAATCTCCGTGATTTCGAAAAAGGCGCTGCCTACCTCAGGGGACCCAATCAGCGCTCACGTTCCAAAGCTCATCGTAATGATGTTGGCTGGTGTAAAGATAGAACTGGTAATAATGTTAACCTGCCTGCGAGCCCAGCAGTCCGACAAGATGTGGATAATTTAATGAACCATAATTTCCCACCTTTGCCATCACCGGTGGATGACTTCTATTTCTCTGAACATTTTTGTCCACCTAGGGCATATGGTTGGCAACAGAAGAGAAGTTTTTCGGATCAGAAATAGCAAAGGGGAGGGCCCCCACGCCAACGGCGTGACAACTAAAGGACAAGAATGTATTAATTTATGTTCTGAATCTAATATTGTGATTAATTTATCTGGATATCAGTTAAATTATAGTATTTATGCTGTATTGAATCATGGATTGAAATTTGTACCCACTGTTTTACCTAAGAAATATGAATTTAAAATAGAATTGTTCAGATTTGTGCGCAAATTATATTTATGGTATAATTTTCACTGTTTACCTTCTTTGAATGTTGGTGTGGTAACTGCATTGAATGAAACATATACTACTGATGATGATGTTTCAGATTTGGACTCTAATGAAACTTTTGTATCCTGTGAGAGTGACCTAAATGCCTATTGTGTTATAGACACTTCAAGAGTAAATACTAAGAGTACTTATATGCCCCCTTTTTCACATGAAGGTATAAAAAGTTTTCATGTGATGGTTGAATTTGAAGTTAATTTGTTGATAAATAATTTAGATTTGACACAGGTTAACTATAATTTATCTAAAAAGGAATGGTCTGAACTAGTTAATTTTTCTAAACAGAAGGAATTAATTGTGAAACCATCAGACAAAGGAAATAAAATTATAATTATGCATTATACACAATATTATAGAATGTGCTTAGATTTACTGAGTGATGACACAGTATATTGTGTAGTTACAGAAGATTTTGTCAAACAGGCTAAAAATAAGTACACCTGTCTAATACAGAGAGGTTTGAGACTAGGATATTGGTTGGAAGCTGATGTTAAGAACAAATTAAGTGTGGAGGACTCTGGTCCAGCTTATTTCTATTGCTTACCCAAGATTCATAAAGATAGTAAAAATCCCCCGGGTAGACCTATAGTTTCGGCTAGTAGATACTTTCTACATAATTTGGGAGTTGTTTTGCATCAAATATTGTTAAAGGAAGCCCAGAAACTCCCGTCTTACATACAAGATTCATTTGACTTTCTTCGTAAAATTAAAAATGTTACTTGGGTGGACAGTATGTATTGGCTGACTCTAGATGTCAAGAGTCTCTATACCAATATCAAACATGTATTTGGAATTGAAGCAGTACATAAACAAATGGGGGATTTTCCATTAACACATTATGTTTTAGATTTATTGAAGTTTTGTTTAGAAAATAATTATTTTTATTTTGATAATCAAATTTTTCATCAGATCCAAGGTACAGCAATGGGTACGCCCTTTGCACCTATGTATGTTAACATTTTTATGGCATTAGTTGAAAAAGAATGTATTTATACTAATTGTTTTGTGAAAAATCATGTTAAATTTAATTTTAGATTTATTGATGATTTGATTTTTTTATGTGAAGGGGGCAAACATTTAGTGAATGAATTTATACAGGATATTCAATTAAATAGGTTCAATATATGTTTTGATGGTATGCAGTGTGGATCGACTGTTTCCTTTATAGATATCAGCTTACAGGGTATTTCAGGACAACATGTTATTACTATCATATATAGAAAATTTGATTTACCAAATGAATTTTTGATGGGCACCAGTTGTCACCCTAAACACACTCTTGAAGCCTTACCATATGGAGAATTTTTAAGAATTTCTCGGTTATGTAATGATGATAATACATTTATCAATGAAATATTATGTACTAGGAATATGTTTGAAAAAAGACAATATGATAGAAAGTTGATTGATTTGGATATCAATAAGATTTTTAATAATAGGTTTATGTATAAATAACTGTAGGAATGATATTAAGAATCATAAAGAAGTAGATAAGATATCTATGGTTTCTACATATAATATTTGTAGTGAGAATATTAAAAAAATGTATCTTACATTTTTGGAATTTTTTTAAAAATTATCTTGAATTAAAGAGTTTAGTTGAAAAAAAGTTAATGTTTTCTTATAAGAGGGGTAGAAATGTGAAGGATATGATAGTGCATACTAGATTTCATAAACCTGATGAAAAATTGCACTATCAAATTAAGAGTAGAGGGATGTTATCATGTGGGAAATGTAGTGTTTGCCCTTATATAATTAATTTTTTCCCTTACATAAATAATATTGAGTATAGATCTAATGGCCAGTATAGTTGTAGAACTGAGAGAGTGATATATGCTATTAGATGTGGCTGTAATAAGTTTTATATTGGCCAAACGAAAAGAATGTTTAAGGTGAGACTATTAGAACATCTGAGGGATATTAGGGTAAAAAAATTAGAGAGTCCCTTAGCTCAGCATTTTTATGAATGTCATGATGGTAAATGTGATAGTTTAACAGCAACTATTTTAGAACAGGTTTTTATAGGTGAACTAAATGAGAATTTGATTAAGAATGCACTGTTAAAAAAGAAACTATTTTTATTTTGAAGTATGAAACTTTAATTCCTAGGGGCTTGAATACAGATTGTTGCTGGAGAAGTGTTATTTGATTTGTCCAAAAGCACTTTAAATTTGTTTGAATTGTATTTTAATTAATTTGAATGATTTAATTGTTTGATTGCTGTTAATAGCTGATGCTATATAAATGCTTTTGTATATGTTATGTGTTACTCCTTGAAGGCCTACTATGGCCGAGGCGCTAGAGAGAAGAATAAATACAGAACCTTATTTTACACTGGCCTTGTTGTCTCTATTTGTGGTGTAGCAACTTGGTTTTTTATCTTGCTGTTGTTCGTTTTATAAAACTGGGTCTTCTCTACAGGAATAAGAAATGTCTAGCTCCCAACTCCAAACCCATCCTTGCCCAAGCCTATTTCCTTCCATGTCTCCTCTACACCTCCCCTATCCTAACTCACCTCCAGTCAAACCTTCTCTCCAAACTAGAACAGCTTACAGTAACATAGCCAGATTCACCAGTAACCAGCCTTATACATCCCATCATTGCCTTGTCCTGAAACAGCTTCAATGGCTAGAATTCTCCCAGCTCTTACTACTTGCCCACCTGCAGCTGACACACTCCCTGCTCAACAAACATCTAGCCTGCTCATCACTCTCTACCTTAGTATCCCCTTATACCCCAACCTGGTCTCTTCATAGTTTCAACCAGCACCTTCTAGACATCTATAAACCCAACAAAGCTTATGGTAAACTCCTCTATAAACACTTTGTGCCCCTTGTGTGGAATAGGCTACCACCTCACATTCGTAGCATCACTAGTTCCAGCTGCTTTATAACTGACGTCAAACACATCAAACACTAGTCAAACTGAAGTCAAACACTACTTTCTAAACTCAAAAGCCTGTCCTTGCCTAAATCCTCCATAATCTGCATTTTCCTTTCACTACCTGTCTACATCTAATAATTCAATGACTAATCTGCTCACTAGACAATACTACATTATGCTACTTGGGAAAGATATGTCATTATTGTAAATACTTGAATGTGCTAGTAATATTTACCTCATTTTGTTTTATTTTTATTAGTTATTCATTTCACCTGATTACTGCATATGTAATTTTGCTTATGTTGTATTGCTGCATTGTTTTTCTTGGGTTTTGTAAATTGCCTACTTTGTTATATTTTTATGTTTGTATTGCTGGAGCTTTTCTCCTAGGGTCTCCACTGAAAACAGGCCATTGGCTCAGATGGACTAACCCGGCTAACAAATATCAAATAAATAAATAAATATGGATATTCAATAGATCCTATGCCACTTCTACAGGACCATCTTTCACTCTTCATAAAGCAAAGCGCTTCTCTTAATCTATGCAAATGTAATTTGGATGAATATATGGGTAATCACAAATTCATCCCTGGTGTAACATCCCTGACCCTTACGGATAGGGGAAACATGTAAATTTGGTCTATCTATGGTTTTGTTATATGCAAAATATAAGGACTAGAAAATACCATGGGAATATAAGGCTAGGCATCTTAATATATTCCAAGATCAATAGCATACTAAGTACCTATGAACCTATAGGTCGGTCAGCCGGTAAATGACTTTCACCTTCCAATATCTGGAATAAGATGTGGTCACTGATAAGGTGTTTCCCATGGACAAAAGAGACCACCCACAAGGCAATATAGGAGTAATAAGCCAAGGAAGATGGGTCATCTGTGGACCCGAAGAGCTAATTAGTCAGGGTGAAAAGGGTCATAACAAATAGCAGGTGTGATACTTTTTGATCATGCTTATTTTAACAGATATGTAGCAACTTGTCTAATGCTGAATACAAGCAAATCAAGGGATGAGCAAGTGCTGTATTCATTCAAGAAAATGGAACTTTTCACTGAATTGTCTTTTCCAAAATTTCTTTACTTTTGTTTGGAAGAAGAATAAAGACAACCAGAAATATTTTCTCCACAAATGAAACTTACATAATGCTGCTTGAAACATCCATGGGCCATAAAGAGTATGCCACAGATAAAAACAGTTTTTGAACCAGAAAAATGTAGGCATTTAAAAATTCTAACTATAATTATGTCTACAGAGCAACCCACACCATCGCTAGTATTTCAAAATCTTCTGAATCTTCTAGAAATGCAGGTTTACTATGGTGCAGTTTTCTTCAGTTTCACTGGCATAGAGCTACTGTTTTTTTTTCTTCTCTCCTCATGACCATTGACCCTCACCCTCTGCAGTGTCTGCTTAGTTTATAGGCCTGTTGGTTGCTTGATAACTTGTTGTGTCTTTTGGCTTTTCCCGGTTAGGGGTCGCCACAGCGGAACTCCGGTCCGCTAATGATTGGCAGTAGATTTTTTTATGTGCAGAGTTGCCAGCCCTGACACACAACCTTCAACGAAGGTACGCCCATTCACGCATGTCTCCACACAGGAGACGTTTTAGCTGAGAATCGAACAGGACAATGTCTGACTGTGAGGTGACAATGCTACCGCAGCACTACCACCGCAGTTACTTCTTAACTGAGAGCTCTAAAACCATTCTTTGTTATAAAGGTAAATGTTGAGCAGTAGAAAGCGTTGTCAGCATGCACATGATTAGCATTTTTCTATTTTAATCCCTCCCCCCACACTGCATGCCCAGTAAGCTGTCTCAGAGCTGGCATGCAATGGGCATCAGCACAGGTGTGTTGCTCACTTCCGCAAGTTATGTAATTACTCAGGACTGCTCCTCCCTCCTTGAAGCCAGCACTCCCATGTGGTCTGGTCTCTGGTCTCCACTGTGGACTCTGTCAAAGAAATGAGCACCCTGGACATACACAACTACCAAAAAGAGGTAAGTCAGCAGAACTTCATCACTCCTCTCTTCTCCCTACCAACTCCAATAGGTGCCTCACACCCTAATAGAACTCAGGTCACATTGGCTGTAGTCATGGCTTTGCCCTACATGCCAATAGAGCTGGCTGGGAGGATACTGTATGTTTCAAGAATTTCAAATAGTTCTGTTCATGTTAACTACAAAGAAAAACAAGAATTTTACAATGTACGTGTACTGTCTTGTATTATATCTACTATGCTATATTTCTATATTTTGGTAACAACGTTTTTCCAGAATAACGTATGACTTTTTACTCATCGTACATAGATTCTGCAAAACATAAGTGACTCACTATGCATTTTATATATGTTATGTAAAAGGCAAATGCTGCATTGTACAATCTACATATATTGTGCAAAATGTTACTGTTTTATTGTACATATGACTTTTTGTAAATGTTAAAGAACTGTTTGATTCTCTGCTTTATTGTTAAGAAAACAATTAAAGGATGTGTCCAACACCTCTAGATAAAATACACATTTTAATCACACATATGTGTTGAAGCGTTCCTTTAATGTTTTCTTGATTATTTTGTTCTTGGGAATCTTCTGTTATGAAACCTCTTTGTTTTGAATAAAACTGCTGTTGTCAAATGTCTGGCGTTTTTTCCCCAGTCCATCACTTTAAAGGATTTAGCTTAACCCAGTCAGACTTTCACTATAAAGAACAGCTAAATAAAATAAAACTGTAATTATCACCCAATGATTTAGCAAAAATTTGAAAGGATGAGTCACAGAGCCTGTAATAGCATGCAGTTTCATTTTAAGCTGTAGCTTTTGTGAAATGATGATATATCCTGCATAAATGTGTTTATTTACTTACTTACTTTGGTTGTGTAAGGTAGTTCATCTGCACATAGCCTGTTTTCAGCAGAAACTCAAGAAGAAAAGCACCATGATGAAATGTAAAATCAGATTTGGAGATCTTTAACAGTCATATTAGCAATGTGTGATTGAATTAAAATGTATTATATGCAGAAAGTAAAGATGGCATTACACTGGTTGATGCCCCCACAAGGGGTGCTAACATCCTGGATCTGGTGCTTACCAATATGGGGGACCACTGTAGTACCCCCATTGTGAGGTCTCCTCTTGTAAGATCTGACCACCCAGCAGCAACTAAACTAAAAAACTTCTCCAAAGCAGATCATAACCTCTTAAGGAATGGTATAAATAGTTTCTCTGCACCTCCACCCTCAGATGGAACTGGCACCTATGCCAAGCTTTACAACAATGCTTTATACAAACACTTAAATAACTGGATTCTCTCAGCCATACCTGATAGAACCAAAACAAGCTCCTCAAGTAACAGCAAACATGTCTGGTGAACAACTGCCATTAACAGGCTTTACAATAAGAGGAAGAAATTGCTGTCTTAGAGTCAAAGGGAGCGAGCCCTAAACTGGAAACAGTCCCTCCTCAGCTTAAACAAGCAAATAAGACTTCTTGTGAAGTCCTCCAAAGCAAACTATGAATCCAGATTAGGTTCCTCAACTAAGGACAACATAAAGGCATTCTTTAGTTACATCCGTAACCTAAAAGGAAAGGCCCAGATTTGTGCCGAACTGGTAGTTAATGATATCACATATAGTCTGAGCAGGTGGACATAGTTAATCTGTTGGCCTGACAGGTTCTGTGAAAACTTCACTCCCCTGTCCCTGCCACACACACCCCATGGCATCTCTACCACCTGTACCCTACCTTGTATCTCTAAAGGGCAGATCATAAACACCCTATCTAAGGCCAAAAACACAGCATCTGTGGGACCTGATAACATCCCGGGCTGCTTCCTACATGGGCTTCAACAAGAATTAGCAACACCATTGGGAGCTCTTTTCAATCATAATCTAAGCAGAAGCTTCTTCCCAGCTAATGGAAAATGACCACCGTTATTCCGTTGCACAAAGGTGGTGCTTCCACTGACCTCGGGAACTATAGGCCTATTAGCTTGACTAGCCTTATCTGCAAGGCCATAGAGTGAATCATCATGGACGTTATCAACAAAAATATAGGTAATATCCAAACAGTTGACCCTACTCAGTCTGGATTTGTCAAAGGGAGATCATGCATGTTAAACCTGGTGGATTTCTTCAAGACAGTCACCAAGGCCCTGGATGAGGCGAAATCTGTGCATACAGCCTACCTAGACTTAGCCAAGGCATTTGACACGATCCCCACTCAGGCATCATTGACAAACTCACTCAGCTAGGTATCAGCCCTTATATCATTAAATGGGTCACTAACCGGCTCACTGATAGAACCCATATAGTCAAAATAGGGGAAACCACCTCCAGCAGCACACCTGTAACCAGTGGTGTTCCTCAAGGATCAGTCATGGGACCAAGGGCGCCCACAGGCAGGTGCAAGGGGGTGCACTTGCACCCCCCTGGAATCCGCTGACTAATTAATATTTTAATTTAAAAAAAAATTTTTTTTTTTTTTTTTTTTTTTTTAGGGTGTTCTTCTTTAAGAAGAAAGAAGTCCAGTCGTGCTGACATCATCACGCGCATGATCTTGAGAACGTACAGAAAATGCTGACATCATATTTGCAAGCGGGAACGGACGGTTTAGAGGACTTCACTGAAGATGGGACATTTGCGAGTGAGAGGGACGGTTTAGAGGACTTCACTGAAGATGGGACGCGACTCTGCGAGTGAGCAGGAACTGAAACGGATGGAAGACGGCCGGGACACTTTCAGAAATTCAGAGCAGGTTTTGAGTAGTGTGAATGGAAGATAGATGGGACACTTTCAGAGGTGTGTGTACTAGCAAGACACATTCAGAGCAGTGAGTAGTGTGAACGGAAGATGGGACAGTGTGTGTGTGTGATTCAGAGCAGGTTTTTGAGTAGTGTGAATGGAAGATAGATGGGACACTTTCAGAGGTGTGTGTCTGACGAAGACGGACGAAGACATTCAGAGCAGAGCAGTGTGTGTGTGTGTGTGTGTGTGTGTGTGTGTGTGTGTGTGTGTGTGTGTGTGTGTGTGTGTGTGTGTGTGTGTGTGTGTGTGTGAAAATGGAGAATAAGGCTTGAACCCTATACCTTAGGCCCAAGTGGCAAGAGCCTGAATTCCCTACCCACCACCATTTGTAAAAATGTTGTAGGTTTTCCCTCATACTTGTTTTGTTCCTCATAAAATCTGTGGTTTCTGTATTTGTGTCCTTGAAAAGCCAATAGTGCATTGGTGCAGTGGTAGCATTGTTGCCTGACAGCTACATGTTCTCTGGTTTGATTCTTGGCTGGGGTGCCTTACCTTCTGTGTGGAATCTGTATGCCCTCCCTGTTTTGTTTCCTTCCATCTTACAAAAACATGTCTGTTTGGAGTGTTTCTCCCTGGCCTGTGCTAAAATTAGCTTTTGTTCCAAGTAAGACTTTCCTGGTTAACAAATGTTAAAAAAATGACACTCAATTTGAATATCAGACTTCATATTCTTCGAAAGTGCATGGTAACACAAAAGCTTTTATTCTAGCAATTTTCTAAGTGTATACGATGGATATTTTGGAATTTATCCCTATCTTTGGGACTGTATTCCCCCCGTTATTGGCTTCTTCCACGTTTTGTGCTAAGGTTGAGAGCTATGGTAAGAACTGAATTCACTGAATATGTTTGGGGGCTTTATTCCCCCATTACTGGCTTTGTCCAGGTGTTTTTTGCTAAGAGGTTGAGAGCTGTGGTGAGAACTGAATTCACTGAATGTTTGGGGGCTGTATTCACCCATTATTGGCTTTGTTCAGGTGTTTTGTGCTAAGTGGTTGACAGCTGTGCTATGGTGAGAACTGAATTCACTAAATGGTAGCCATTTAAGTCTCAGACTTCCTCTTTCACAAAACAGCTGATTTGATGTAGTGGTATATTGCTCTGACTGTTTTGCACAGTCCCTGGGTTCAAAGGCGTGCAGTGAAATGTACAACATTATACAAGCAATGTTTAAAATGTGTCCCTGGTTTTGGCCTTTTGTCCCCCCTCCCAATATTCAGAGATACAGCTGGGTGTCGAGTAGATTTTTCAAGGAGCTGAGAGCTGCAGGGGAGCAAAAGTTTAGTGCTGTTTAAGCTTAGTCTGCTTGCATTGTTAATAGCACAACAGGTAGATGCTGAAGGCTGTGGGTTCTGCTCCCACAGTAGGTAGATGCATTGCTGATACTGTACTGTATTGTAAAGGGGGTGGATGCTGCAGTCCTCTTTGGCAAAGATACCTAGTAACTATTAACCTATCAGTTTGCTATCCATTCCCTATTACGGTATTACTAGCTTATCATTTTTTTAATGCATGCCACAAAGGCAATTTATTCTTCAAGGCAACAGGCACTTTATTTGTAGATGAAACAATGACATATAAAGTTGTTTGCTAGCAGCAACCTCTTAGTTACAGATTTCTTTAATGTGGATTTTACTACTTCAGAGATTGTGCATATTTACTGATACTGGTGGACTATAGAAGGTTGAACAGACTTTTTATGATGGAAATGTTCTGAATTGGGCAGTTTTGTCATTGGTGTATGCATTTTGTTTCATTGTTTACTGGAAAAATGTTCAAAACAATAAATTTAAAATGCCCTCTAACAACTGTATTGTATTGTACAAGGAATATAATGTAATACAGTCAGGAAGGTGTATCAAAGAGCATGTGTATGTTTCATGTGTAAGGGGCCTGTGATTTTGAAAACAGCCCAGAGTTAATCTGCCACTGGCAAAATGTATTTTCTTTGAGGTTTCAATGCATGTGAGTTTCAAGGGCAGTTTAATGCTAAGTCTATTTTCATTGTGAGACTGCATTGCTTTGTTTAACAGATATCTATTAGGGTTTGTGCTGTAAAATGCAAAATAAAACTTTCAAATGAAATCTAAATCATAAAGCAGTATGCACATTACAGTGTTTATGGTAAATGGGGCAAAATAACCAAGGAATAGGACATTGGAATGGCTGCGAGGCTCCATTCGACCATGATTTTGTGAGGGGCTGGGTAGCAAACTCAGACAGCTCGGTTGAAATATACCTCTCAGTTGTCCATATTTTGCAGAATGATTAGATATTTGCTTCTTATTTTTGGTTTGTTCCTCATAAAATCTGTGGTTTTCTAGCAAATCATTTAGGAATGAGGTCACTAAATGACAGACATTGAGTTTCAGGCGTCATAACCTTCAGAAAAATGCATCCTAATGCAAGACCTGTTCTATCAACTGTCTTAAGTTTATACAAGAGCAATTTTCAGTAGTGTATGTATGTTCCCCAAATATATTTGACCTTGTCCAGATTTCCTGCATTAAGAGGTATGTGCAAATCCAAACCTCTCCATTGTCCATAATTTTGGCTCAAAATGTTGCTCTCCTAATAATCCCTCCTCAAAATGGCAATTTTGGAAGAAAACGTGGAGAGTTACAATTATATATCACTGTAATGATGAGAGTTATTACTTTTATTTCTGAATTGCATGTAGATACTCAAAATTGTTAGCTGCTCAAGTTTGTTTGTGTCTTTTCGGCTTTTCGTTTTAGGGGTCGCCACAGCAGAACTCTCCGCTAATGATGATTGGTAGTGGATTTTTACGTGCTGGGTTACCAGCCCTGATGCACAACCTTCAATGAAGGCACGCCCCATTCATGCATGCCTTCACACAAGATGCTCTAGCTGAGAATCAAACGGGACAACGTCTTGCTATGAGTTAGCTGCTCAAGTTAACAGTGTTAATATTAAAGGTGTCCCTTTTGACAGGTTCCCAGCTGTGTGTGTGCAACTTTTTTTTTGCACATCACATTTTGGTCTGTTTTTCATAAAATTGTGGTTTCATGGCAAATTAGTGGTGAGTCATTAAAGATTGAAGTTAGAAAATAATGGCAGACATCTGAGTTTCATATTTCATACCCTTCAGAAAATTCGTACTAATGCAAGACCTACTACTGTTCTATTATCTAAGTTAATAAGAGCAATATTTAAAAAATGTCCTTATTTTAGGGCCTGTGTCCCACTTCTAGTTCTATGTATGGCTTTGTCCAGATTTATTGCTCTGAAGTTGAGAGGTATGAGTGCCAGAGCCATCACCGTCAGCCAGAGACATTTCAAATTGTGACATACTTGTTGCCCACTGTAGTGGCTCTGGATGTGTCCAAGCAAGGCAAGGAGCAGTTATGCACTGTAAGTGTGCACTCTCGTCCCCATCCAAGGTAGACCACAAGTACGGCCATGGCTTTTCATCTGTCCTTGATTTTGCAGAATGTTCTGGTTTTCTGTCATTTTTATACTGTTGATTTATGCTTCTTATTATTCAGGAGATGCATGCTGTCACGGTGTCCTGTTGCTCTGTTTAAGTAGCAATGATTTAATGACCTCAGGTAAGCTTGTCTGAGATTGTAAGATGCAAGTAAGCTTTAATAAGCATACTGTTAAAGAATTACCAGCATTGAAAGCCTTTTCGTTGTTGACATGCTGAGAATATTTACATAACTAGATAATGTATAAGCCTTGGGTATTGAAATGCATATGGCAGTATTTGTAATAAAGGACAGGATTACAATATTTTCAGAAGCTCATTACATTTGTTGGAGACTTGCAGTCATCTTTTGTTGGAGACTTGCAGTCATCTTTGCAGGCTTACCCGTAAACTAAACAGAATGCCAATCTATCATGTGTGGTCCATAACTTGTTCAGGAATCCTTTAAGCAATTTATCTTTGAGCTTGTTTCTTGCTTGCTGTTGATTTTTTACTTTGATCATGTCTTCCCCATGAACCAAGTAGATAGTTGTGTCAGGCAGCAGGTCTTTTTTGGATAAGAAACAAATATTGTCTGTATAAGAAGGAGGTAGCATACCCCTCAGCTGTCCAGGTTTTTGCAGAATGTCCAGATTTTTTGCCCCATATTCTTCCTAAAAAGGATTGAAGTTGCTAAATGACAGACATTTGAGTTTTAGATGTCATACTACCATCCTACATATCCTGTACCACTCTTACATACTTCTCTGACACTCCTGACTTCCTCATACAATACCACAACTCCGATCTAGGCACCCTGTCATATGCTTTCTCTAAGTCTACAAAAACACAAGGCAACTCCTTCTGACCTTCTCTGTACTTCTCCATCAACACTCTCTCAGTACAAACATCACATCTGTAGTGCTTTTTCCCAGCATGAAACCATACTGCTGATCACTAATCATCATGTCCCTTCTTAACCTAGCTTCCACTACTCTTTCCCATAAATTCATGCTGTGAAAGATCAATTTAATCCCTTTACAGATCTGCCGATCACCCTTATTCTTAAAAATCGGTAAAAACACTTTCTCCATTCCACAGGCATCCCCTCACTTTCCAAGATTTCATTAAACAATCTAGTTAAA